>NC_143041.1:40084946-40107446 GCF_057628025.1 Oncorhynchus mykiss
TTTTAGGGCCTTCCTCTGACACCGTCTGGTATAAAGGACCTGGATGGCAGGAAGCTTGGCCCCGGTGATGTAATGGGCCGAACGCACTACGTTTGTAGTGCCCTGCGGTCAGAGGACGAGCAGTTGCCATACCAGGCAGTGATGCAACCCGTCAGGATGCTCTTGATGGTGCAGCTATAGAACCTTTTGAGGATCTAAGCACTCATGACAATTTTTATTTTATTTTATTTTTTATTTTAAATGTTATTTAACTAGCCAGCCTAAAACCCCAAACAGCAAGCAATGCAGGTGAACAGGTCAGGGTTCCATAGCCGCAGGCAGAACAGTTGAAACTGGAGCAGCAGCACAGCCAGGTGGACTGGGGACAGCAAGGAGTCATCATGCCAGGTAGTCCTGAGGCATGGTCCTAGGGCTCAGGTCCTCTGAGAGGAAGGAAGAAAGAAAGAAAGAAAGAAAGAAAGAAAGAAAGAAAGAAAGAAAGAGAGAAAAGAAAGAAAGAAAGAGAGAAAGAGAGAGAGAGAGAAAGAAAGAATTAGAGAGAGCATACTTAAATTCACACAGGACACCGGATACGACAGGAGAAGTACTCCAGATATAACAAACTGACCCTAGCTCTACGACACATAAACTACTGCAGCATAAATACTGGATGCTGAGACAGGAGGGGTCAGGAGACACTGTGACACCCCCGGCAGCAGCAACTCAAGAGGGAGCCACCAACACAGAGGATAATGAGGTGCTGGACAGAGGAGGCAGACTCAATTCTGCAGGACTATTTTGAGAATACTGATTGGAATATGTTCAAAGATTCATCCAACCAGGGCTCATCCATCAACATTGAGGGATATATATCATCAGTCACAGGCTTCATTAGGAAATGTGTGGATGTTTTACCCACAATAACAATGTGGACATACCCCAACTAAAATCCCTGAATGAACAGAGATCTCTGTACAATGCTGAGAGCCCGTAATGCAGCATTCAATGTCAGCAGAATGGACCCAGGGGTCAAGTTTTACACCTGTAAATAAATATTGGACAATAAATTGGGCCTTCCTGTATTATACTGACAGTATGCTAAAATGTTTATTCTATTCTACTGAGCCATTTACTTTATGTTCGTGTTCTTATCTTGTATTATTTCTTATTGTAGTTGCATTGTCGAGAAGGAACCTGCAAGTAAGCATTTAGTTGGATGATGTACACCAATGGAGGCTGCTGAGGGGAGGACGGCTTGTAGTAATGGCTGGAACGGAGTCAATTGAATAGTATCAAGCATGTGGTTTCCATGTGGTTGATACCAATCCCTTGACTCCATTCCAGACATTACTATGAGCCGTCCTCTCCTCAGCAGCCTCCACTGATGTACATTGAGTATGCCAAACATTAGGATAGTTTTGAGTCGCACCTCTCATTTTGCCTTCAGAACAGTCTCAAATCGTAGGTGCATGGACTGTACAAGGTGTCGAAAGCGTTCGACGGGGATGCTGGCACATGTTGACTCAAATGCTTCCCACAGTTGTGTCAAGTTGGCTGGATGTCCTTTGGGTGGTGGACAATCCTTGATATACATGGGTTACTGTTGAGGATTAAAAACCCAGCAGCGTTGCAGTTCTTGACACAAACCGGTGCATCTGGCACTTACTAACTAACCCCGTTCAAAGACACTTACATTTTTTGTCTTGCCCACATACACACATACACAATCCATGTGTCAATTGTTTCAAGGCTTAAAAATCCTTCTTTAACCATCTGCTCCCCTTCATCTACAATGACTGAAGTGGATTTAACAAGTGACATCAATAATGGATCTTAGCTTTCACCTGGATTCAGCTGGTCAGTCTATGTCATGGAAAGAGCAGATGTTCTTAAAGTTTTGCATACTCAGTGTATACCATGTGTATCCCGTACGACTAATAAAAACCTAATTAGCACACTCCAAAGTCGTATGTCATGTCCTCAGCACTAACACCTTCAGTCAGTCACTGTGAATGGAGGGAGAGACAGAGCTACTGTAGTGTCTGAGTCACTGCTAACAATAATGTTGGATCATACATTTGTTTATAAAAATAAGACAATAATGGTACCAATAATTTATTTTACTACACCGGATGCTTGTCCTTGAATTAAATATTTTCAAATCGCACACAGAAGTAGTTATGGGGATAATTTAGTTTCTAATGGCACCCTGCAGTACCACGGTCGGCCTTCAACTTTAGCTACTCAATGAGAGGGGGCAGCATTGAGCTAGCCTCCAACGTCACTTCCTGGAGTTACTGAAACTGCTGAAGTTATGTCTCTATGAGACGGCCATCTTAACCGACTTAATTTGGCTTCAAAGCGCTATTGCGTCTTCACATATGAATGAATGGGGTCACGTGATCGATGGATTTGTCCATTCATATATGTAATTTAATTCAACGTCCTACCTGAGCATAGCAGGAAGTTGGCCTCAGTTCCTCTTCAACTACGTGGTAAGTATGCAATAAACCACCATGAGTGAAAATATGAAGAGTGGTACTCAGCGATGTGTTGTGTTGGATTTGCTCCAAACATAACGCTTTGTATTCAGAACATGAAGTTCATTTCTATGCCACATTTTTTGCAGTTTTACTTAGTGCATTATTTCAAACAGTAAGTAACACAAAAAAAATCCCAGGGCATAGACATGTCTTATATGGCCAGAAAGCTTAAATTCTTGTTAATCTAATTGCACTGTCCAATTTAGAATAGCTATTACGTTGAAAAAATACCATGCTATTGTTTGAGGAGAGTGCACAACAACAAAACACTTTTATCACGGCAACTGGTTTGATACATTCACCTCTGAAGGTAAATAATGTAGGTACAGTCATTAATCTTGCTCGGATTTGTCATCCTGAGGGTCCCAGAGATAAAATGTAGCATGGTTTTGTTTGATCAAATCAATTTTTGCACCCTGCTGTCTCTGGCTCCACACCCACCCCACATGGCCATCTTAATTATCATGACCTGCCGTGTTAGTTCTCCTAACCTGCCACGCTAATTACCCTAACCTGCCAAGTTAATTGTCCTAATCTGCTGTGTTAGTTCTCCTAACCTGCCACGCTAATTACCCTAACCTGCCAAGTGAATTGTCCTAATCTGCTGTGTTAGTTCTCCTAACCTGCCACGTTAATTATCCTAACCTGCCACGCTAATTACCCTAACCTGCCAAGTTAATTATCCTAATCTGCTGTGTTAGTTCTCCTAACCTGCCACGCTAATTACCCTAACCTGCCAAGTGAATTGTCCTAATCTGCTGTGTTAGTTCTCCTAACCTGCCACGTTAATTATCCTAACCTGCCACGTTAATTATCCTAACCTGCCACGTTAATTATCCTAACCTGCTGTGTTGGTTCTCCTAACCTGCTGTGTTGGTTCTCCTAACCTGCTGTGTTGGTTCTCCTAACCTGCTGTGTTAGTTCTCCTAACCTGCTGTGTTAATTCTACTAACCTGCTGTGTTAATTCCCCTAACCTGCTGTGTCAGTTCTCCTAATCTGATGTGTTAATTCTCCTAACCTGATGTGTTAATTCTACTAACCTGCTGTGTTAATTCTACTAACCTGCTGTGTTAATTCTACTAACCTGCTGTGTTGGTTCTCCGAACCTGATGTGTCAGTTATCCTAACCTGATGTGTTAATTCTACTAACCTGCTATGTAAACAGACTGTCAGTCCCAACATACCATCAGTATCACCACGCCGGTGTCCAACCACCAACTCATTACAGTTGTAAACTGCCTGGTATCAGTTCACACATTGTCAGATGCCAGCCTGTGAAGAAAAACATTAGATTAACAATTTTCTCTATATTATAAATTGAGTAGATAGATGGGGAAACAATTAAGTATCCTTGAAAGCTTAAAGCCATAATAGCCATGGACTAACTCAAGGATAGTTGGTTTGATGTACTTCTCTTCTCGTTAACAAGACAAACTACACGGGGTCTGGTAACATTCTGCACCTCCCAATAGTTAAAATAGAAAATCACAGGTTATCTGACTAGAATGGACAGGTGGATCATCATGTGATATACACACACACACACACACACACACACACACACACACACACACACACACACACACACACACACACACACACACACACACACACACACACACACACACACACACACACACACACACACACACACAAGTTCAGCCTGGCTGATACATTTGCACAAGGGGACTGAATGCACACACAGATGGGTGCGTTCACACACACCTGGTTTATAGAGGTGCATGGATGCAGAGTGGATGTCCTAATTATGGTTTGTTCAACAGGAGAGTTGAACATGCAGCTGGAATATACTGGAACACTAGAACACACTAGAACACTGGAACACTAGAACACACTAGAACACTAGAACACTAGAATACTAGAACCCTAGAACACACTAGAACACTAGAACACTAGAACACACTAGAACACTGGAACACTAGAACACTAGAACACTAGAATACTGGAACACTAGAACACACTAGAACACTAGAATACTGGAACACTAGAACACACTAGAACACTGGAACACTAGAACACTGGAACACTAGAATACTGGAACACTAGAACACGTGCTGTTGAACAGCACAACATGCCATTATTATACTTGGACAACATTATATTATAATTACATTGTGAGACAGGCATGATACATGGAGGAATAGTGAAAGAGGGAGCCTATTGTTTCTAGTGATATTATTTATGTAAGCAATATCCATGATGGGCAGAGAATAATGATGATGCTAATGATTACCCTTTCCGTATTGTTTTAATTGATCATTTGTGCCTTAGGAATAGCCTATAATATAATTAAGACAGTTAATCAAATTGTTATTCCATCCACTGAGACAAACATTATTGATTTATAACGGATTAATATTTTATTTAAATAGCATTATGTTGTCTTTGCTCTGCCTACAGTGTGAGTGGATTCCCTCTCTGAGCTGTTTTGGAGTGTGACTTTCTCTCTCTCTCTCTCTAGCTCTCTCTCTAGCTCTCTCTCTCTCTCTCCCTCTCTCTCTCTCGCTCTCTCTCTCTAGCTCTCTCTCTCTCTCTCTCTCTCTCTCTCTAGCTCTTTCTCTCCCTCTCTCTCTCTCTCTCTCTCTCTCTTTAAGAATCCCAGTCACCATCTTCTTTAATGTCGAACTTCATGCGAATGTCTTATCTCCTTGATTCCGCTCCCATTAACACATTTAGCAAGGAGATGTCTTGTGTCTGATTTACACTCTCTGCAGTCTTACTGGGGCTGCCAAGGTAGAGGGCTGTATCCCAAATGTCACCCTATTCCCTATACAGTGCACTACTTTTGACCTCTGTCCTAAGGCGCACTATAAAGAGAATAGGGTGCCATTTGGGACATACCCAGGGCAATAATAATAAACCTCAGCACTTCCACCACAGCATGCCGCAGGCGCCAAGAAACTCCCTCCATCATTATATTCCTCCTCTACCCCAGCATGTTACTGTATATTAACAGGTTATATTCCTCCTCTACCCCAGCATGTTACTGTACATTAACGGGCATGTTACTTAAAAGGCTTGGGCTTTGCCTTTGCTTCTTATAGCCCCTGCTTGGAAACACACACACACACACACACACACACACACACACACACACACACACACACACACACACACACACACACACACACACACACAGATTGTTTTAATGCAGCATATAAACATCACATGTGTGGTGTTATAGTCAAAATCTCATTCCAGAGATGACAGTTGCTGCTGACGTTCAGACGCTGTATTGAATAAGAGGACATTGAGAGAATGATTGGAGCTAGCTGAGCCTAGCTCAAAAAATAAGCCCATTGGCTTGTATTGTTTGTCTAATCAGGAACAGTTGTTTTGGAGCCTGTCTTGCTCTCTCTTTAAGAATATCAGTCACCATCTTTAATGTCAAACTTCATTTGAATGTCTTGTCTTCTTTTTTTCTGCTCCCATGAAGACATTTAGCAAAGAGATCTGTTGGAATTTGCGCTTTGTGAAGGGAGAGATTGAGAACATTGCGTTTAGACAGGCAGCCCAATTATTATTTTCCACTAATTGGTCTTTTGACCAATCACATTAGATCTTTTCACATCGGATATTTTTCAAAGCTGATCTGATTGATCAAATGAACATACAGACAAAAAATAGCTAAACGCAGACTTAAGAAAACATTGATGTCTGTGCAACTGGGTACTGGACTTCCTGACCGGGCCGCCCCCAGGTGGTGAGGCTAGGTAACAACATCTCCACCTTGCTGATCCTCAACACTGGGGCCCCACAAGGGTGCGTTCTGAGCCCTCTCCTGTACTCCCTGTTCACCCACGACTATGTGGCCATGCATGCCTCCAACTCAATCATCAAGTTTGCGGACGACACTACAGTGGTAGTCTTGATTACCAACAACGACGAGACGGCCTACAGGGAGGAGGTGAGGGCCCTCGGAGTGTGGTGTCAGGAAAATAACCTCACACTCAACGTCAACAAAACTAAGGAGATGATTTTGGACTTCAGGAAACAGCAGAGGGAGCACCCCCCTATCCACAACGATGGGACAGTAGTGGAGAGGGTAGTAAGTTTTAAGTTCCTCGGCGAACACATCACAGACAAACTGAATTGGTCCACCCACACAGACCGCATCGTGAAGAAGGCGCAGCAGCGCCTCTTCAACCTCAGGAGGCTGAAGAAATTCGGCTTGTCACCAAAAGCACTCACAAACTTCTACAGATGCACAATCGAGAGCATCCTGTCAGGCTGTATCACCGCCTGGTACAGCAACTGCTCCGCCCACAACCGTAAGGCTCTCCAGAGGGTAGTGAGTTCTGCACAACGCATCACCGGGGGCAAACTACCTGCCCTCCAGGACACCTACACCACCCGATGTCACAGGAAGGCCATAAAGATCATCAAGGACAACAACCACCCGAGCCACTGCCTGTTCACCCCGCTATCATCCAGAAGGCGACGTCAGTACAGGTGCATCAAAGCAGGGACCGAGAGACTGAAAAACAGCTTCTATCTCAAGGCCATCAGACTGTTAAACAGCCACCACTAACATTGAGTGGCTGCTGCCAACACACTGACTCAACTCCAGCCACTTTAATAATGGGAATTGATGGAAATTGATGTAAAACATATCACTAGCCACTTTAAACAATGCTACTTAATATAATGTTTACATACCCTACATTATTCATTTCATATGTGTATGTGTATACTGTACTCTATATCATCTACTGCATCTTTATGTAATACATGTTGAAAGTCATGCGTCCTCCGATACATAACCCAACCAAGCCGCACTGCTTCTTAACACAGCGCGCATTCAACCTGGAAGCCAGCCGCACCAATGTGTCGGAGGAAACACCGTGCACCTGGCAACCTCGGCCCGCCACAGGAGTCGCTGGTGCGCAATGAGACAAGGACATCCCTACCTGCCAAACCCTCCCTAACCCGGACGACGCTAGGCCAATTGTGCGTCGCCCCACGGACCTCCTGGTGGCGGCCGGTTACTACAACAGAGCCTTTGCGCGAACCCAGAGTCTCTAATGGCACAGCTGGCGCTGCAGTACAGCGCCCTTAACCACTGCGCCACCCGGGAGGCCCCCTGATAGGCTAATTAACATCATTTAAGTCAATTGGAGATGAAATAGATACACAGATACAAGGTCTACCTTCAAACTCAGTGCCTCTTTGCTTGGTATCATGGGAAAATGAAAAGAAATCAGCCAAGACCTCAGAAAAAAAATTGTAGACCTCCACAAGTCTGGTTCATCCTTGGGAGCAATTTCCAAATGCCTGAAGGTACCACGTTAATCTGTACAAACAATAGTAAGTATAAACACCATGGGACCATGCAGCCATCATACTGCTCAGGAAGGAGACGCGTTCTGTCTCCTAGAGATGAACGTACTTTGGTGCAAAAAGTGCAAATCAATCCCAGAACAACAGCAAAGGACCTTGAAGATGCTGGAGGAAACCGTAAAATGAGTCCTATATCGACATAACCTGAGAGGCCCCTCAGCAAGGAAGAAGCCACTGTTCCAAAACCACCATAAAAAAGCCAGACTACAGTTTGCAACTGCACATGGGGACAAAGATTGTACTTTTTGTACTCTGGTTTGATGAAACGCAAATAGGCCATAATGACCATCGTTACCACCATTATGTTTGGCCATAATGACCATCGTTATGTTTGTAGGAAAAAAGGGGATGTTAAGCGGAGCGATACAGGGGATCCCAAGAGCAGACTCAGATGAGGAAACAGGGATGAATGAACGAAAATATTTATTGTTACACAGAGAGATATGGAGTGCAAATCCGGGGAAGCTCAGATGAGTTGCAGAAAAAACAGATGTGGAGACTGAGGTTGGAGCTGGCTGATTAGAACAGGGTAAACAGGTCCTGAGGGGAATCCAACGTAGTGGTGGTGAGTAAAATCCAGAGCAAGGTAGTTGGGTGGTGAGATGTGGAGCAGGAGACAGAGACAGAGTGGTACCGGCAATGAGAGGATAAACGGTATCAAGCAG
Organism: Oncorhynchus mykiss; assembly: GCF_057628025.1. Taxonomy (NCBI): domain Eukaryota; kingdom Metazoa; phylum Chordata; class Actinopteri; order Salmoniformes; family Salmonidae; genus Oncorhynchus; species Oncorhynchus mykiss. The sequence goes on from NC_143041.1 coordinate 40,093,496, forward strand.
GTTAACAGGTGTAGCAGAGTAACAGGAGCTTACGTAATCATAAATGGCTAGAATCATGAACTGACTGAGCAGAGATTATGATCTGGCAGAGTGGAAGTGGCAGGACTGAGTATTTGTAGAGGTCTTGATTATGGAACGAGTTAAAGCTGGTAGGGATCTGCTCTGACTCCAGCACACCTGTCTCCAACCACACAATCACACCGAGAGGGAGAGGGAGAGAGAGTGTACAGGGGGAGTAACTGCAGGTCAAGAAGACACCGATGAACACCAGAGGGCGTAGCAGGAGCAGATGTGACAGGGGAGGCTTGCAAGCTGAAGAATATCATCCCAACCATGAAGCACAGGTGTGGCAGAATCATGTTGTGGGAATGCTTTGCTGCAGGAGGGACTGGTGCACTTCACAAAATAGATGGCATCATGTGGTAGCAAAATGATGTGGATATATTGAAGCAACATCTCAAGACATAAGTCAGGAAGTTAAAGCCTGGTCGCAAGTGGGTCTTCCAAATGGACAATGACCCCAAGAATACTTCCAAAGTTGTGGCAAAATGGCTTAAGGTATCCAAGGTATTGGAGTATTCAAGGTATTGGAGTGGCCATCAGAAAGCCCTGACCTCAATCCTATAGAACATTTGTGGGCAGAACTGAAAAAGTGTGTGAGCAAGGAAGCTTGTGGAAGGCTACCTGTAACGTTTGACCCAAGTTAAACAATTTAAAGGCAATGCTACCATATACTAATTGAGTGAATGTAAACTTCTGACCCACTAAGGAATGTGAGGAAGGAAATAAAAGGTGATATAAATCATTCTCTCTACTATTATTCTGACATTTCACATTCTTAAAATAAAGTGGTGATCCTATCTGACCTAAAACAGGGATTTTTTACTTGGATTAAATGTCAGGAATTGTGAAAATTTTTGTTTCAAGTACTTGGCTAAGGTGTATGTAAACTTCCAACTTCAACTGTATGTTTACATTGCCACAGCAAGTGAAATAGATAATAAACAATAAAAAGGTATCTTTCTCTCTCTCTCTCACTCTTTTTCTCCTGCCTAATTGTAAGAATATGTATACATTTAGAAGTTTTGCATGAATGTGACAGTATGTGTTTGTGTGTGTGCCCATCTGTCTGTGTGTTCAGGCCCCTTATACAAATGTGTCAGCCAAGCTGAGCGCCGTACCTTTAAAATAAACCTTCGACTGGACCACCCTGTGTGTGTATTTTATTTAACCTTTATTTAACGAGGCAAGTCAGTTAAGAAGTAACTCTTATTTACACTGACGGCCAAACCCGGACGACGCTGGGCCAATTGTGTGCCTGCCCTATGGGACTCCCAGTCACGGCCGGTTGTGTGCCTGCCCTATGGGACTCCCAGTCACGGCCGGTTGTGTGCCTGCCCTATGGGACTCCCAGTCACGGCCGGTTGTGTGCCTGCCCTATGGGACTCCCAGTCACGGCCGATTGTGTGCCTGCCCTATGGGACTCCCAGTCACGGCCGGTTGTGTGCCTGCCCTATGGGACTCCCAGTCACGGCCGGTTGTGTGCCTGCCCTATGGGACTCCCAGTCACGACCACTCGGGAGCCCTGTGTGAGAGACAGAGCAGCAGCTGGGTCTGTCTGTTTAATCAGAGGCTTCATCTGCAGGCTGGCCTTCACAAAACACATCACTGGATCAATTACACACACCACACACACAGACAGACATGGACAGTTCAATTACACACATACACACACGGACAGTACAATTACCCTCACCACCCCCGCCAACGGAAGCCCCCCGCCACCCTCTCTCTCTCAACCCCTGCTGCTTTTACGGTGACACTGCAGATGGTGAAGAGACAAATCGGCACATCACACAGCAACATGTGAAGAATGTTTGTTGGTCTGATGTGTGTAATGAGGAACATCTGGACGCTGCACTTGAAGCTTTTATGAAACTGCTTCTTTCCGGTAACTGATGGGCATGCGCCCATAAGAAACTGACTGTTAGAACCGTCAAATCCCCCTGTATGGCTGAGAGGGACGAGGCAAAGGGAATAGCAAATAAGTGTGAAAACAGACTAACAAACATACAGTACATGGAGAAATAACGTAACTAAACTAAGAGCAGAAGAAAACTATACTATGGAACAAAGATAAATTACATAAAGAATGATAGTAAAAAGCTCTGGAGTACTTTAAATGAAATTCTAGGCAAAAAAAGCAAACGCGGCTCCATCCTCCAGTGAGTCAGATGACTTGTTCATAACAAAAACCTTTGACATTGCCAGCCACTTTAATAACTTTTTTGTTGACAAGATTAGCAAAATTAGGTATGACATGCAAACAACAAATGCTGAGCCTTCATATTCATTCATAATGGACCAAATAATGAAAGACAAGCACTGTAGTTTGAGTTCCACAAAGTGGGTATGGAAGAGGTGAAGAAATTGTAACTATCTATAAGGACTTCGTACCGACAACCTAGATGGTAAATTGCTGAGGATGGTAGCGTAATACACTGTAACTCCTGTACGCCACATCTTCAATTTACACCTAGAAGACTGTGTGTGCTCTCAGACAAGGAGGGAGGCAAAGGTCATTCTGCTACCCAACAATAGCAGAACATCCTTTAATGGTTCAAACAGCCGACCAATCAGCCTGTTACAAGTGCGTAGCAAACGTTTTTTTTAAAGTGTTATTGTACAGCAAAAAAAAATTGTACAGCAAAAAAAAAATGTACAACAGACTTCCAGCATGCTTTAAGGCACATATGTCAGAGTCAAGGCCCGCGGGCCACATCCGGCCCGCAAGAAGGTTTTTTACGGCCCCTGGGATGATCTTGATTTATTATTAGAACCGGCCCGCAGCAAGCCGGCAGCCCGCAGATCTTTTACACGCACCAATACTACATTTCCCACAATGCAAAGGTGACGCACCGAGCAGTAGGCTGCTTCATTTCAATATTTATTGGCACAGCAGTCGTCAGCATCACAGTAAAATTAACTTTCAGATACCCATCAAAAATGGCAAAACGGAAGGTGGATACTGAGAACCGGGGGTTTCAAACAAGGTGGGAGTCGGAGTATATGTTCACGAAGGTAGCTGGAAAACCTGTGTGTCTTCTGTGTGGAGAAAGTGTGGCGGTACTGAAAGAGTATAATCTGAGACGACATTATGAAACGAAACACGCGGACAAAAACAAGAATATGGACATGGAACAAAGGCTACAAAAGGCAGAGGAATTAAAACGAGGCCTCAAATCTCGACAGGCTCTGTTCAAAAAAGCCAAATCACAAGGCCAGGCTGCTGTCAAGGCCAGTTTTATTTTGGCAGAAGAGATCGCTAAATCAGCCCGGCCATTTACGGAGGGGGATTTCATCAAAAACTGCATGATTAAAGTTTGTGACGAAGTTTGCCCAGAAAAAAGGCAACTCTTTTTAAATGTGAGTCTGAGCAGAAACACCATTGCCGAGAGAGTAGACCAGTTGTCCATCAATCTAAAAGAGCAGCTTGTGAAAAAGGGAAAAGATTTTATTGCATATTCCTTGGCTGTGGATGAGAGCACCGACATTTCTGACATTGCCCAGTTGTCAATTTTCATCCGCGGAGTGGACTCCAACCTAAGCGTGACAGAGGAGTTTTTGGCTTTACGTCCTATGCATGGCACAACTACGGGGCATGATTTGTATGAAGAGGTGTCAAGATGTGTAAATGAGATGGAGCTGCCTTGGGAAAAACTCGTGGGTTTGACAACCGACGGAGCACCTGCGATGTGTGGACACAGGAGCGGACTGGTGGCGAAGATACGGGAAAAGATGCAAGAGGAAAACGCGACAGGTGAGCTGACAGCTTATCATTGTATCATACACCAGGAAGCGTTGTGCGGTAAAGCCTTGAAAATGGAGCATGTAATGAGCATCATCACGCGCACAGTTAACTTTATCAGAGCCAAAGGTTTGAATCACCGCCAGTTCAAGGCATTTCTGACGGAGTTAGAAACGGAGCATGGTGATTTGCCTTATCACACAGAGGTGCGATGGCTAAGCCAGGGAAAGGTGCTTCAAAGATGTTTCGAGCTTCGTGAGGAGATTTGTCTGTTCTTGGACAGCAAAGGGAAAGACACAACACAACTCCGAGACGAAATGTTTCTGTGTGAAATGGCTTTTCTGTGTGACATTACGAGTCATCTGAATGCAATAAACTTGCAGCTGCAGGGTCGGGATCGTGTCATCTCTGATATGTACAGTACAGTGAAGGCATTTAAAACCAAACTGACTCTGTGGGAGACGCAGATGCGGAAAGAAAATTTGAGCCACTTTCCCAGCTGCCAGACCATGAAAGAGAAGCTCTCTACCAGTGCGTTCCCGAGCACACAGTTGGCTGATAAAATAGGTATGCTTGCCGCTGACTTTCGACGCCGATTTGCTGACTTTGAAGCACAAAAAAGCAGGTTGGAACTGCTCGGTAACCCATTTGCTGTTGACGTGGAAAGCTCACCACCAAACCTCCAAATGGAGTTGATTGACCTCCAATGCAATGATGCACTGAGGGCAAAATATGCGGCAGTGGGTGCTGCGGAGTTCGCCCGTTTCCTCCCCGGCACAATGCCCCAGCTGCGCATCCAGGCTGCTCAAACGTTGTCTATGTTTGGCAGCACATACCTGTGTGAACAACTGTTTTCTTTGATGAACCTGAACAAAACATCACACAGAAGTCGACTTACTGCTGAACACCTCCACTCAATTCTGAGGATTTCTTCAGCTCAGAGCCTTACCCCGAACATTGATGAACTTGTGGAAAAGATGGGACACCACCAAGTATCACCCTCAACCTCAAACAAGTGAACATTACTGTGCAATCACATATTTAGAGTTTTTACTCAGTTCAAGTTTAAAAGTTAAAATTTAATATTTGTTTTCACTGCATGTTACTTCTCCTTAAACAAAGTGTTGTTTTTGATTAATAGATTTTTGCACTTTATTTTTTTGTATTTCAATCCAATTATATTTTAAAAATATTTCAGTTGAGTGGATGATAGAAAATTGCTATTATTGTTTTTTCTTTGAAGTAAATTTAGCCCACTTTTGCTAAAATAGAAAATATAGTCTACTGATGGTGCCTTGAATACCGGTTTCTTTCATTTAATGTTCATGTTATGGGGATATTTATATAAAGGAAATTTGTCTTTTGTGTCTGTTGAAAATTAAAGATTACTGACAGAGCCATAAGAAAATATTGCTTTATTTATCTGATCATATTGTAATATATTTGTTAGGTTTTCAGTAGGTTCAATTAGGTTCACTAGACTATATGCGTCATTTAAAAATTTTTCAATGAACATTCGAACAGTCCGGCCCTCGTCTTGTAGCTGATTTTTTTATTTGGCCCTCCGTCCATTTGACTTTGACACCCCTGCTTTAAGGGAAGGGCACTCAACATACTTGGTACTGACACAGATGACTGATGATTGGCTGAAATAAATGTATAGTAAGAAGATTGTGGAACCTGGTTTGTTAGACTTCATTGCAGCTTTTGATGCTTTTTAGGTCTCTCTTTACGTAGTGTTATGGTGTCTCTTTTGTCGTAATGTGTGTTTTGTCCTGTATTTTGTTGTATTTTTTATGTTTATTGTAATTATTATTATAATTTTTTTTTTCTATTATTATTTTTTTTATCCCAGCCCCGATCCCCGGAGGAGGCCTTTTGCCTTTTGGAAGGTCGTCATTGGAAATAAGAATTTGTTCTTAATTGACTTGCCTAGTTAAATAAAGGTTAAATAAATAAATAAAATCAAAATAAACGTCATTAATCATAACCCATTGCTGAAAAAACATTGGTGTTATGAATTTGCATCCTTTACCTTATTATGGATTGAGAGTTACCTATCTAATAGAACACAGTGGGTTCTCGTGCAAATTCAGATGAGTGTGGTGTACCACAGGGCAGCCAGCTAGGGTCATTATTGTTTTCTGTTTTTACTAATGATCTTACACTGACCTTGCATAAAGCCTTTTTGTCTATGTGCACTGACAACTCAACAGTATACACATCAGCTGCAACAGTAACATAATTAACTGAGACACTTAACAAAAACCTCCAGTCAGTTTTAGAATGGGTAAGTAGCAATAGGCTGGTGCTAAATATCTCAAAAACTAAATGCATCATTTTTTGGGACAAATCATTCGCCCAGTGCTAAACCTTGTTTAGATCTATTATTGAATAATGTGGCTATTGAGCAAGTTGAAGAGACTAAACTGCTGGGTGTAACCATAGATAGCAAGCTGTCATGGTCTAAACATATAGACTCAATTGTTGCTAGAATGGGAAGAGGTCTGTCCGTGATAGGGCGTTTCTCTGCCTTCTTTACGTCTCAGTTGACCAGACAGGTCCTACAGACCCTAGTCGCACCTGGAATTCTGCCCAGCTGTGTGGTCAGGTGTGGCAAAGGACATAGGTAAATTGCAGTTGGTCCAGAAAAAAGCAGAACAAATCAAATCAAATGTATTTATAAAGCCCTAATTACATCAGCTGATGTCACAATGTGTTGTACAGAAACCCAGCCTAAAAACCCCAAACAGCAAGCAATGCAGGTGTAGAAGCACAGTGGCTAGGAAAAACTCACTAGAAAGGCCATAACCTAGGAAGGTGGCCAGTTCTCTTCTGGCTGTGCCGGGTGGAGACTATAACAGAACATGGCCAAGATGTTCAAATGTCCATAGATGACCAGCTGGGTCAAATAATAATAATCACAGTGGTTGTCGAGGGTGCAACAGGTCAGCACCTCAGGAGTAAATGTCAGTTGGCTTTTCATAGCCAATCATTCAGAGTATCTCTACCGCTCCTGCTGTCTCTAAAGAGTTGAAAACAGCAGGTCTGGGACAGGTCAGGGTTCAATAGCCGCAGGCAGAACAATTGAAACTGTAGCAGCAGCATGACCAGGTGGACTGGGGACAGCAAGGAGTCATCAAACCAGGTAGTCCTGAGGCATGGTCCTAGGGCTCAGGTCCTCCGAGAGAGAGAAAGAAAGAAAGAATTAGAGAGAGCATACTCAAATTCACACAGGACACCGGATAAGACAGGACAAATACTCCAGATATAACAGACTGTCCCTAGCCCCCCGACACACAAACTACGGTAGCATAAATACTGGTGGCTGAGACAGGAGGGGTCTCGAGGGCCCGGACAGGGCCAAACAGGCAGGATATAACCCCACCCACTTTGCCGAAGCAAAGTGACGCTGCAATGGATAGTTGTCGTTATACTGACCAATTATGCTATTTTGTGTTTTTTTTGCGCTGATCTTAACTCATTTTGTACATTATGTTTCCGCCATCGTTTCCTATGGCCGACAGAACAGCGATCACTAACCTCGATTTGGATGAAGATTTCTACTTCTAAGAGTCGATGGCTTAGGACATACAGCTCACCCCGGACAAGGTCCTAATCCCAGAGACTCAGAAAAGGAAGAGACAGCATAGGAGAGGCCAACATGCCGGCACCCTTTCAAAATTATGTTGGGGAATCAATAATCCAGCTCTACCCTCTGTTCTATTGGCCAATGTACAATCGCTGGAGAACAAACTGGACGAGCTCCTTTCGAGACTATCCTGAAGAACTGTAATATCTTGTGCTTCTCAGGGTTGTGGCTGAACAAGGACATGGATAATATACATACATCCAGCTGTTTTTTCTCTGCATCGGCAGGATCGAGCGCCGGCCTCGGCTAAACTCAAGGGGGGAGGTGTGTGTCTCTTTGTCAACAACAGCTGGTGTGTGATCTGTAATAATAAAGAAGTATCGAGGTTCTGCTCGGCTGAGTTGACCAATAGAATTTTCAGCTATATTTTTGTAGCTGTCTATGTACCACCACAAACCGATGCTGGCACTAAGACCGCTCTCAAAAATCTGTATATGGTCATAAGCGAACAAGAAAATGTTCATCCAGAGGCTGTGCTCTTAGTGGCTGGTGAATTTAATGTGGGGAAACTGAAATCCGTTTTACCTCATTTTTACCAGCATGTCATCTGTGCAACTACAGGAGCCAAAACTCTAGATCACTTTACAGAAAAAAATGCATACAAAGCTCTCCCTTGCCCTCCATTTGGCAAATCTGACTATAACTCTATCCCCCTGATTCCTGCTTACAAGCAAAAACTCAAACAGGAAGTACCAGCGACCCGCTCAATACGGGAACTGGTCTGTCCGATGAAGTGGATGCTAAGCTACAGGACTGTTTCGCTAGCACAGACTGGAATATGTTCCGGGATTCATCCAATAGCATTGAGGAGTTTACCACATCAGTCACTGGCTTCATTAATAAGTGCATTGACAACGTCGTCCTCCAGTGACCGTACTTACATAAACCATTGATTACAGGCAACGTCCACACTGAGCTAAAGACTAGAGCTACTACTTTCAAGGACCGTGACACAAATCCAGATGCTTATAATAAATAGCACTACAACCTTCATCAAACAGGCAAAGCGTCAATACAGGACTAAGATCGAGTCCTACTACACCAGCTCTGACGCTCGTCTGATGTGGCAGGGCTTGCAAACTATCCTGGATTACAAAGGGAAACCCAGCTGCGAGCTGCCCAGTGACGGGCGCCTACCAGATGAGCCAAATGCCTTCTATACTTACGTCTAGGCAAGCAACACTGAACCATGCATGAGAGGACCAGCTTTTCCGGACAATTGTGTGATCCGTGGCCGATGTGAGTAAGACCTTTAAACAGTGTCAGGGTCAGACGGATTACCAGGACACGTACTCATAGCATGTGCTGACCAGCTGGCAAATGTATTCCCTGACATTTTCAACCTCTCTCTGACCCAGTCTGTAATACCTACATGTTTATAACAGACCATCATAGCACAGGAGGTTGGTGGCACCTTAATTGGGGAGGACAGGTTTGTGGTAATGGCTGTAGCAGAAAGTGGAATGGTATCAAATACATCAAACACATGGGTTCCAAGTGTTTGATACCAATCTATTCACTCCTTTTCAGACGTTATTATAAGCCGTCCTCCCCTCGGCAGCCTCCACTGCACCATAGTCTCTGTGCCCACGAACGCCAAGGTAACCTGTCTAATGACTATTGCACCGTAGCACTCTCATCTGTAGCCATGAAATGTTTTGAAAGGCTGGTCATAGCTCACATCAACACCATCATCCTGGACACCCGGGACTCTAATTTCCATACCGCCCCAACAGATACACAAATGACGCAATCTCTATTGCGCTCCACACTACTCTCTCCCACCTGGACAAGATGAACACCTAAGTGAGAATGCTTTTCATTGACTACAGCTAAGCATTCAACACCATAGTGCCCTCCAAGCTCATCAGTAAGTTAAGATCCCTGGGACTGAATATCTCCCTCTTCAACTGGACCCTGGACTTCCTGACAGGCCACCCCCAGGTGATGAGGGTAGGCAACAACACACATCTGCCATGCTGACCCTCAACACGGGGGCCCCTCAGGAGTGTGTGCTTAGTCCCCTCCTGTACTCCCTGTTCACCCACGACTGTGTGGCCGCGCACGACTCCAACACAATCATTAAGTTTGCTGATGACACTACAGTGGTAGGCCTGATCAAAGAGGGAAGAGATCAGAGACCTGACAGTGTGGTGCCAGGACAAAAATCTTTCCTTCAATGTCAGTAAGATAAAGGAGCTGATCGCGGACTACAGGAGACAGAGGGTCGAGCACATCCCTATTCACATCGACGGGGCTGTAATGGAGCAGGTCGAGAGCTTCAAGTTCCTCAGTGTCCACATTACTAAGGATCTGCCATGGTCCAAACATACCAACGCAGTAATGAAGAGGGCACGACAACTCTTCTAAAAAGATTTGGCATGGGCCTTCAGATCTCTCAAAACATTCTACAGCTGCACCATCAAAAGCATAATGATTGGCTGCATCACCGCTTGGTATGGCAACTGCTTGGCATCCGACCGCAAGGCACTACAGAGGGTAATGTGTACGGCCCAGTACATCACTGGGGCTGAGCTCCTTGCCATCCAGGACCTCTATACCAGGCGGTGTCAGAGGAAGGCCCTAAAAATTGTCAAAGACTCCAGCCACCCAAGTCATAGACTGTTCTCTCTGCAACCAACCGCATGGAAAGCAGGACCACTGCACCAAGTCAGAAACCAACAGGACCTGAACAGCTTCTACCCCCAACCCATAAGACTGCTAAATAGTTAGTTAAATTGATACCCGGACTACCTGCATTGACCTAATTGGATGAACTTGTTTGACTCATTACCTACAGTACCCTGCTGCTACTGCTTATTATCTATCCTGTTGCCTAGTCACTTTATTCCTACCTATATGTACATATCTACCTCAATTAGCTCGTACCTCTGCACGCTGACTCTGTACTGGTACCCCGTGTATAAAGCCAAGTTATTGTTACTCATTGAGTCTTTATTATTACTGTTCTATTATTTCTCTATTTTCTTTCTCTCTGCATTATTTGGGAGGGTCTGTGAGTCAACATTTCACTGTTTGTCTACACCAGTTTTTTTCCAAGCATGTGACAAATTAAATTTGATTTTGACACACACACACTTTCCAGCAATACGATTGGAATATATCCTTTTTTAATTGCAGGGCACGTGGACTGGTCAGAGTCATGGTGGGTGAACGTCAGAGCCACTTAGCAGCGAGAGAGAGGTGACTGTTCCCAGGCACACCATTCATGACACTACATAATTTATGCATTTTTGTACTCTGTCAACCGGTATAATGACACCTTGATTATTCATCTATATTCCCAGCTACGCCCAAAATGGCACCCTATTCCCTACAGTGGAAGTCGGAAGTTTACATACACCTTAGCCAAATACATTTAAACTCAGTATTTCACCATTCCTGACATTTAATCCTAGCAAACATTCTCTGTCTTAGGTCAGTTAGGATCACCACTTTATTTTAAGAATGTGAAATGTCAGAATGATAATAGAGAGAACGATTTATTTCAGCTTTTATTTCTTTCATCACATTCCCCGTGGGTCAGAAGTTTACATACACTCAATTAGTATTTGGTAGCATTGCCTTTAAATTGTTTAACTTCAGTCAAACGTTTCAGGTAGCCTTCCACAAGCTTCCCACAATAAGTTGGGTGAATTTTGGCCCATTCCTCCTGCCAGAGCTGGTGTAACTGAGTCAGGTTTGTAGGCCTCCTTGCTCACACACGCTTTTTCAGTTCTGCCTGTATATTTTCTATAAGATTGAGGTCAGGGCTTTGTGATGTTCACTCCAATATCTTGACTTTTTTGTCCATAAGCCATTTTGCCACAACTTTGGAAGTATGCTTGGGGTCATTGTCCATTTGGAAGACCCATTTGCGACCAAGCTTTAACTTCCTGACTGATGTCTTGAAATGTTGCTTCAATATATCCACATCATTTTCATCCCTCATGATGCCATCTATTTTGTGAAGTCCCTCCTGCAGCAAAGCACCCCCACAACATGATGCTGCCATCCCCGTGCTTCTCGGGATGGTGTTCTTCGGCTTGCAAGCCCTTTTCCTCCAAACAAAATGATGGTCATTATGGCCAAGCAGTTCTATTTTTGTTTCATCAGACCAGAGGACATTTCTCCAAAAAGTATGATCTTCGTTCCCATGTGCAGCTGCAAACTGTAGTCTGGCTTTTTAATGCTGGTTTTGGAGCCGTGGCTTCTTCCTTGCTGAGCGGCCTTTCAGGTCATGTCGATATTGAACTTGTTTTACTGTGGATATAGATACTTTTGTACCTGTTTCCTCCAGTATTTTCACAAGGTCCTTTGCTGTTGTTCTGGGATTGATTTGCACTTTTCTCACCAAAGCACATTAATCTCTAGGAGACAGAACTTGTGTCATGCACAAAGTAGATGTCCTAACCGACTTGTCAAAACTATAGTTTGTTAACGAGAAATTTGTGGAGTGGTTGAAAAACAAGTTTTATTGTCTCCAACCTAAGTGTATGTAAACATCCGACTTCAACTGTATATAGTGCATTATTTTTTATCAGGGCCCATAGGGCTTTAGTCAAAAGTAGTACACTATATAATGAACAAGGTTTAATTTGGAGCGCAACCCCATTGTCTGTTTTGACTGTCTGCACCCAGTGACCGGCTTCTGTCTGGCCATGTGTTTATCTGACTTTCTTTTGGTGAGAATCTGAAAAATGCCTTGGTAACTGATTAACTGTGAAGAACAGAAAGCTGAAAGCAGTTTGAAAACAATAAGCGCTTGAAAGAAATGCCTTTCATGCAGATGCATGGATAGCTTCTGTTATACAGTGGCTATATCTCATATATGGATGACAGCAGTGACACGTACAATTTGGGGAGCTGGATAAACACAGTGTGTGATGACATTTACCTAGCATTTACATACCTTGGAAATCTCAGGGGTCCAGAATAACTTCTAATTTTCTTGTGTTACAGTTTTTCTCAATCACGTACAAGCATTTTTTGGAACAATGTTGTCGGTTTTTAAAACAGTCAAAATGTAGTTGCCTTCTCAAAACAAATACATTCATTAAAAATATGCTATGTGTCACGCCCTGACCATAGAGAGCCCTTGGATTCTCTAAAGTGGCTCAGGTCAGGGTGTGACTATGGAAGTGTTCTAGAATGTGTATTTCTATGTTGGTGGTTTTGTATGGTTCCCAATTAGAGGCAGCTGGTAATCGTTGCCTCTTATTGGGGATCATATTTAGGAAGCCCTGTCTCTCACCTGCTTTGTGGGATATTGTTTGGGTTAGTGTGTTTGGGCACTGTGGCGTCCCGGTCTTTGTAAGTGTTGTTTTTGTTTCTAGTTTCACTTTGTATTAAAAATATGTGGAACTCAATGCACGCTGCGCCTTGGTCCGTTCATTTTGAAGTTCGAGACACTGCCGTCAAAATTTAAAATGCATTCATCAAAAGAACGTGACTGCCTGCAAGAAGGTTAAAGGTAGAATCCTTAATTGAAACAATAACTAAGCCGACACCCGCCTCAGTTTTGGTAAAAAGCTGAGGGATGGGCATGGAGAAATGGAACCACTCTCAAACTCGTAGACAGAGGTGTGGATGTAAGGACTGACCATTCATGACATCAATATCGCAGTTTTAATCATGTTTTGAGGCTATAGAGTGTTTGTTTACATTTACATTGTTTATCAACACGTTTATATTTAGATTTTCCGATTGGGTATGACAGAACTAAGGTCATGAGGCATTTATACGTTATATTCTTCAAGAATCAATGGGTTATAAATTGTTTATAAGTTTTAAAAAATGGATGTAGCAACTGTAACGGATGTGAAACGGCTAGCTTAGATATACTGTTACGCAACTAAGGATTCTAGCTGTAACGCAACTGTACATATCTCTTGAGTTAAAGCAGACAAATCTGAAAGTTAGTCTGTGTGTTAAAAATCCCACCACTCAAAACATTTTCTTTACAGTCACTAAATGATGATGATCCAATTTGGAGGTACAACTATCCAAAGGTGCAGAATTATGGGAAATCACTCTCCTTTTATGCATATTTCACCAAACAATTTCATACACATCAAATATTATTCCTGATAAAAAAAAAATGTAATTCAAATTAACACAGTGTGCAGGATTGATTCATCGGAATAGTGACAATCCAATTCCATGTATTTAATACGTAGGCTGGTTTGCTCATAGTTTTGTAGACTTTCCATTGAGGCACAGAAACATAATCCACAGTAGGAACAGGGAAGGATGAATGGAGGAACATAACTGATAGGAATGTATAGGTCTCATACCAAAGCCAAACTCTATAATGGAGATGTTGATAATGAAGGCCACAATGTTGGAGATGATGATTTAGGAGCAGTACAAAGTTATTTAGAGATGATCCAACTTTATTCTCTGCATCTCTGCATGTTCGCAATATTGTAAAAAATTATAACAATTAGGCAGTTCATATTTAGTATAACACTGGTGGGATGATTTGGAAT
>NC_143041.1:40112446-40114946 GCF_057628025.1 Oncorhynchus mykiss
GTAGAATAGCCCTTCGTGCCAAATCGAATCAAATGCTTTTTAAAGTCAATAAAGCAAGCAAAGATTTTGCCCTCTTTTTTTTGGTGGACGTGTTTATTAATTAGTGTGTGTAAGGTGTATGTATATATGTTCAGTAGTGCGATGGTTAGGGAGAAAGCCAATTTGACATTTACTTATTACATTTTTTCTTGAAGAAAGGTTTGAATTCTTGAATTCAAAATGCTACAGAAATATCTTTCCCAAGTTACTGTTGACGCAAATTCCCCTGTAATTATTGGGGTCTGATTTGTCTCCACTTTTGTGGATAGGGGAGATGAGCCCCTGGTTCCAGACATCAGGGAAGCAGCCAGAAGTTAAAACCATGTTGAACAATTTAAGCACAGCATTTTGCAACTCAGGTGTGCTGTTTTTCAGCATTTCATTTCTGATGTCCATCTCTCTCTCTCTTGCCCTCCCTCTCTCCATCTCTCTCCCTCTCTCTCCCTCTCTCACCCTCCCTCTCTCCATCTCTCTCTCTCTCTCTCTCTGTCTCTCTCTGTCTCTCTCTCTCTCTCTCTGTCTCTCTCTCTCTCTCTCTGTCTCTCTCTCTCTCTCTCTCTCTCTGTCTCTCTCTCTCTCTGTCTCTCTCTCTCTCTGTCTCTCTCTGTCTCTCTCTCTCTCTCTGTCTCTCTCTCTCTCTGTCTCTCTCTCTCTCTCTGTCTCTCTCTCTCTCTCTCTCTCTCTCTCTCTCTCTCTCTCTGTCTGTCTCTGTCTCTGTCTCTGTCTCTGTCTCTCCTCTCTCTCTCTCTCTCTCTCTCTCTCCTGACCTGTGACTTTGCCTCGCCCACGCACCTGCTTCAGATTTACAGTCTAATCTTTAAAATTGCCAACTATTTATTGGTTGATTTTTATTGCTCTACGATTTGATTTAACCTGCACCTGATTTGATGTACTTTTAATATAAGGGGTCCTTGAGTGTCCTGAAAGTAGTGATGGGGAGAAATATTTGACAATATCGCAATATTATTTTTGCACTGATTGCTGTATCTGCACCAAAACGCCAGTATTTTTACTTCATAGCTTGTTCTCCATCTTCTATTCTCAACAGTTTCTTTTCTCATGGCTCTTTTCTTCCCTCTGCAGCAGAAATATGGTGAGCAACACGTTTGGAACATAGAATCGCAATAAAATGACAGTATAGAATCGCAGTGCTTATAGAATCGTGAGAATTGTGAGTATCACAATACATATTGTAGTGGCACCTAAGTGACGTGATAATATCGTCTTGTGAGGTCCCTAGCAATTCCCAGCCCTACTTCAAAGGCACTAAAATAAAATAAAAACGTCTCATTATTATTAATCTTGCCAAGCTGCTAGTCCTAACATTTCCATGGTACCCATCCAGGATGGTTTACATAGCTCTGTGGTATCTATGGTAACAACTTGAAGTTGTACAACTTTTTAAAAAAAAACTGTAAGTGTGTGGAAATTTCCCTTTGCTTCCCTTCACATAATATGTTTACAGTATACGTTCTCCTTTCAGACTACTTCTTCTCTCTCTCTCTCTGTCCTCTCTTAATGTTGACTATCCGTCTCTGTTGCTTTACCACAGTTGTTGGCTAATGGTAACTAGCTACTGTACCATAACTGAATCAATGATCCTGGACCCTTGTCAACTCCAACTCCTCATTGCTTGGAGGCATGAAAAGAAGACCGCATCAACCTTCTCCTTTGGTGTTTTATTACCAACTTATAAACAATACGATGCACATAGACTTACAAGCTCCAACACGAGAACTAGCTTGGTTCCTTGCCTGGGCAATACGTCAAATCAAAATCTGACGCTTAAACCAGCGTGCAACAAATAGAACTGAATATCTCTCACGTGATTGGCTGGTAAGCCATCACTCATACAATAACTACAGTATGTAGGCGGGATCTCCACTTACAACATTATTCACAGTATATTTTCTCTTTTTAGACAACTTCCCCCTCTCTCTCTCTGCCCTCTCTCTCTCTCCTCTCTCCCTCTCCTCTCCTGCCCTCTCTCCTCTCTCCCCTCTCCTCTCTGCCCTCTCTCCCCTCTCTCCCTTCTCCTCTCTGCCCTCTCCTCTCTCTCCTCTCTCCCCTCTCCTCTCTCCCCTCTCCTCTCTCCCCTCTCCTCTCTCCCCTTTCCTCTCTCTCCTCTCTCCCCTCTCCTCTCTCCTCTCCTCTCTCTTCCCCTCTCCTCTCTCCCCTCTCCTCATTGCCCACTCTCCCCTCTCCCCCTCTCTTCCTCTGTATCCATGCTCATTCCATGTCATGTACCCAGGCCCAGTTCTATTGCCCAGCTGATAACCTCTACAGTGTGTCAGCTCCAGGGGTCACAGTCTGTTGTTTCTCCCTGACACAGTCTGGCTGTCTGAAAGAAAACTCTTGACCGTGCCTCTCTCTCTAACAGACCTGTGTGCTGCATACGCTACCTACATTCACAATGAGTGGGCTCTCTGTAATGTTTCCTCTAGATCCCATAGGAGTGTGT
>NC_143041.1:40124946-40167446 GCF_057628025.1 Oncorhynchus mykiss
AGTGTGTTTAATATGTGTGGGTAGAGTCTGTGTTTAATATGTGTGGGTAGAGTCTGTGTTTATTATGTGTGGGTAGAGTGTGTTTAATATGTGTGGGTAGAGTGTGTTTAATATGTGTGGGTAGAGTCTGTGTTTAATATGTGTGGGTAGAGTCTGTGTTTATTATGTGTGGGTAGAGTGTGTTTAATATGTGTGGGTAAAGTCTGTGTTTAATATGTGTGGGTAGAGTGTGTTTAATATGTGTGGGTAGAGTGTGTGTTTAATATGTGTGGGTAGAGTCTGTGTTTAATATGTGTGGGTAGAGTCTGTGTTTAATATGTGTGGGTAAAGTCTGTGTTTAATATGTGTGGGTAGAGTCTGTGTTTAATATGTGTGGGTAGAGTGTGTGTTTAATATGTGTGGGTAGAGTCTGTGTTTAATATGTGTGGGTAGAGTGTGTGTTTAATATGTGTGGGTAGAGTCTGTGTTTAATATGTGTGGGTAGAGTGTGTTTAATATGTGTGGGTAAAGTCTGTGTTTAATATGTGTGGGTAGAGTCTGTGTTTAATATGTGTGGGTAGAGTGTGTGTTTAATATGTGTGGGTAGAGTGTGTGTTTAATATGTGTGGGTAGAGTGTGTTTAATATGTGTGGGTAAAGTCTGTGTTTAATATGTGTGGGTAAAGTCTGTGTTTAATATGTGTGGGTAAAGTCTGTGTTTAATATGTGTGGGTAGAGTCTGTGTTTAATATGTGTGGGTAGAGTGTGTGTTTAATATGTGTGGGTAGAGTCTGTGTTTAATATGTGTGGGTAGAGTGTGTTTAATATGTGTGGGTAAAGTCTGTGTTTAATATGTGTGGGTAGAGTCTGTGTTTAATATGTGTGGGTAGAGTGTGTTTAATATGTGTGGCTAGAGTCTGTGTTTAATATGTGTGGGTAGAGTGTGTGTTTAATATGTGTGGGTAGAGTCTGTGTTTAATATGTGTGGGTAGAGTCTGTGTTTAATATGTGTGGGTAGAGTCTGTGTTTAATATGTGTGGGTAGAGTGTGTTTAATATGTGTGTGTAGAGTCTGTGTTTAATATGTGTGGGTAGAGTCTGTGTTTAATATGTGTGGGTAGAGTCTGTGTTTAATATGTGTGGGTAGAGTGTGTGTTTAATATGTGTGGGTAAAGTCTGTGTTTAATATGTGTGGGTAGAGTGTGTGTTTAATATGTGTGGGTAGAGTCTGTGTTTAATATGTGTGGGTAGAGTCTGTGTTTAATATGTGTGGGTAGAGTCTGTGTTTAATATGTGTGGGTAGAGTGTGTGTTTAATATGTGTGGGTAAAGTCTGTGTTTAATATGTGTGGGTAGAGTGTGTGTTTAATATGTGTGGGTAAAGTCTGTGTTTAATATGTGTGGGTAGAGTGTGTTTAATATGTGTGGGTAGAGTCTGTGTTTAATATGTGTGGGTAGAGTCTGTGTTTAATATGTGTGGGTAGAGTGTGTGTTTAATATGTGTGGGTAGAGTGTGTGTTTAATATGTGTGGGTAGAGTGTGTGTTTAATATGTGTGGGTAGAGTCTGTGTTTAATATGTGTGGGTAGAGTCTGTGTTTAATATGTGTGGGTAGAGTGTGTTTAATATGTGTGGGTAGAGTCTGTGTTTAATATGTGTGGGTAGAGTCTGTGTTTAATATGTGTGGGTAGAGTCTGTGTTTAATATGTGTGGGTAAAGTCTGTGTTTATTATGTGTGGGTAGAGTGTGTGTTTAATATGTGTGGGTAAAGTCTGTGTTTATTATGTGTGGGTAGAGTGTGTTTAATATGTGTGGGTAGAGTCTGTGTTTAATATGTGTGGGTAGAGTCTGTGTTTAATATGTGTGGGTAGAGTCTGTGTTTAATATGTGTGGGTAGAGTGTGTTTAATATGTGTGGGTAGAGTCTGTGTTTATTATGTGTGGGTAGAGTCTGTGTTTAATATGTGTGGGTAGAGTGTGTTTAATATGTGTGGGTAGAGTGTGTTTAATATGTGTGGGTAGAGTCTGTGTTTAATATGTGTGGGTAGAGTCTGTGTTTAATATGTGTGGGTAGAGTGTGTTTAATATGTGTGGGTAGAGTCTGTGTTTAATATGTGTGGGTAGAGTCTGTGTTTAATATGTGTGGGTAGAGTCTGTGTTTAATATGTGTGGGTAGAGTGTGTGTTTAATATGTGTGGGTAGTGTGTGTTTAATATTTGTGGTTAGAGTGTGTTTAATATGTGTGGTGTCATGACGTGCCCTGGGGGGAGGATCATAGCCCCCTCCCCCCCTTTTTCTCCACAGTTTATGACAATCGTAAATACTCTGTGTGTAGTGAATCCATTTTGCCTTCCCCACTCTTTCTCAGTCCCCACCCCTTTCCTTTGTCTACCAAGCCGTCATATCGGCTACGACCAGTAAAGACTTTTAGTTAGTAAATAAATGATTAAGCTAATTTGAATATTGCTGATTCATTATGGAATTTAGGGTTCGCGCAGATAACCAATGGTTTTACGATATTTGGAATGAAACTAATGAAGGTAACTAATAGGTAATTAATAATCATGAATGGAAGACTAAATGATAAGATATTAAAATATCTAAATAGTTATAAATTATAACTCTGTAACTCTAAAAATGTTCCTGTGGTGCCCCAACTTCCTAGTTAATTCATGTTTACATGATTAGTTTAATCAAGTAATAATTAAACCTAGAGATAATAATTAAACGTTTAATGATAGTCCAGACACGATAGTGGGTAGAGTCTGTGTTTAGTATGTGTGGGTAGAGTCTGTGTTTAGTATGTGTGGGTAGAGTCTGTGTTTATTATGTGTGGGTAGAGTCTGTGTTTAGTATGTGTGGGTAGAGTGTGTGTTTAACGTGCTTTATTGGCAAGAATGTGGGCTCTATTTCAACAAACCTAACGCCATGGTTAAACTGACTGGCCAAATATGTGGTTGTTTCAAGTTGTGTCTTTTATGTATGTGTTGTCATCAACTCCAATTTGAACGTTAGTCCGTTATAGCCTAGTTTGTCTAATAGCCCAGAGAAACAAAATAACCAAATGTATGTTGGCCTATCCCATTTTTTGCGAAATATGTTGAATGTGTTTGCAGTCCACATTGTCAGAAGCCTAACTGCATGGCTTCAATATGGAAATATATTGTAAGTTAAACATAGCATTCATACTGATATAGGGGCTAGGTCTACTGTTGCATTATGTCTGAGCCATGAACATGCCAAACATTGTCAATAAGCAATATTAAATTCACTATTGACAAGGCTTAAAGCAGAATGATTCTAATCAAATTCGAATCAAATTCGAATCAAAACAAAACAACAGATTGTTTTAATAGGCTCGGTCTAAATTCAGTTACAGGCACCATACTTGCTCTCCGTGTGCATGTATAATGAAGGTAGATTATGTCCACTCACCGTTACACTACTCCCAAATATAATGTTTTAGAAACATCCTGGAAGGATCTTACAGATTGCGTTTGCTCACTGTTTTGCTGCTCCCAAACTTGATGTTTGAATAAAGCTTTGATTATTCATATTCATTTCAAAGCAGTGACGCAGTCTCACAGTCACGCAGTCTCACAGTCACGCAGTCACACAGTCACGCAGTCACGCAGTCTCGCAGTCACGCAGTCTCACAGTCACGCAGTCACGCAGTCACACAGTCACGCAGTCACACAGTCTCGCAGTCACGCAGTCTCACAGTCACGCAGTCACGCAGTCACGCAGTCACGCAGTCACGCAGTCTCACAGTCAGCAGTCACGCAGTCACGCAGTCACGCAGTCTCGCAGTCACGCAGTCACGCAGTCTCGCAGTCACGCAGTCACGCAGTCTCGCAGTCACGCAGTCTCGCAGTCACGCAGTCTCGCAGTCACGCAGTCACGCAGTCTCGCAGTCACGCAGTCACGCAGTCTCGCAGTCATGCAGTCTCACAGTCACGCAGTCTCACAGTCACGCAGTCACGCAGTCTCACAGTTACGCAGTCTCACAGTCACGCAGTCTCACAGTCACGCAGTCTCACAGTCACGCAGTCTCACAGTCACGCAGTCACGCAGTCTCGCAGTCACGCAGTCTCGCAGTCACGCAGTCTCGCAGTCACGCAGTCACGCAGTCACGCAGTCACGCAGTCTCGCAGTCTCGCAGTCACGCAGTCTCGCAGTCACGCAGTCTCGCAGTCTCGCAGTCACGCAGTCTCGCAGTCACGCAGTCTCGCAGTCACGCAGTCACGCAGTCTCGCAGTCACGCAGTCTCGCAGTCACGCAGTCACGCAGTCTCGCAGTCACGCAGTCTCGCAGTCACGCAGTCTCACAGTCACGCAGTCCCACAGTCTCACAGTCTCACAGTCTCACAGTCTCACTTCATTGATAGGCTGCTAATTGACGAATGCATTGGGCAGGACAAATAACAACCTTCGTTGATGTGGTGTGTTTATTCTGACAAAAAGACAAAGAGCCCATAAGATGTGCGGAATGCACCAAGATGCTGACTGCTGTAGAGTGACAGGGATCATGACCTCCCTGTGTGCATCCTTGTCATAGTAACAGAGGGTGTGGCCGAAACAGAAATACTATTATCATATGGTATTAAACATTTTGTATTGTAGATTTGTAGTGGTGTAATAATGTTATATGATGTACTGTTTTATCTTTTGTTTTGATGTGTATTGTACTATAAGTGTCTTAATGTGTTTGGACCCCAGGAAGATTAGCTGCTGCCTTGGCAACAGCCAATGGGGATCCCTGATAAATACAACAATACAAATATCCATTTTACAGAATCAGTGTTCTGAGGTGAGATGGGTGTTGAGGGTCTGAGGTTACTCACTGGAGTCTCACCTGGCATCTCCCCAGACCCTGTCCCACATCGCTCTACCTGGGACGTCACTGATGGAGGGAAAGAAGGAGAGTAGTTTTTATAGATGGGTTTTGTATATATTTATATAACTGAAGTGAATAGATCCCACTGGGCACACACTGGTTGAATCAACGTTGGTTCCACGTAATTTAAATGAAACTACGTTGAACCAAAGTGGAATGGACGTTGAATTGATGTCTGTGCCCCGTGGGAGTATTGTTGCGAAGCAAAGCCATCTGGACTAGTTATCAATTAGTCATTGTGAAGGAGTGTATGCAGGTCCATGTGTGTACGGGGGACGCTGGGCGTATGTGTTCATGCTTGGTGTTAGACCAACTGTTCTGTAAAGGAGAGTAGGACGGCCTCCCATCGATCTTGACTCATCGCGTCCACGTATCACCCCCCTCCAACCCTCTTTCTTTCACACTCACTCACTCCTACTCCTATCTTCTTCACCTCTCTTCTCTCTTCCTCATTCACTGCAACTCCTTTACTTTATGAAGTAACATTTTTTTTTAAAGCGACAGTACACATGAATAAACATTTCTGTAAAAGTGTCGTTTTTAGCCAGCCGGCTAATTTCCAAACTGCAGTCCCTGGTCAGGTAAATTAAAAACACTTCAACTGAAAATACAGAGGTGACAATAAGCACATACAGAACAACATATGACAAGCAACACTTCGCAATGCAGACAGACAGAGCAATAACACAACACAGCGACCAAAATGACAGACAAAAACATGTGTAACAGACAACGGACTACATGATGCTATGCACAGCCAGGCATTATGTTCACACACCTGACCTCTCTTTAGCCGCGTCTTCAGGTTATGTGTGAAAGTGCGGTAGGTTTAAGCACAATTGTTTTAGCACAATCTATGGCGATGTATTCCTTAGGAGGATGCGTTGGTCTGTTTTGGGGGATTATGCTAGAGCAGAATGACAGTCTCACAGGCTGTATTGTCATCAGGTATTCTGTTTCAGTGGTTGTCAGACAGCAGCCACCCTCAAGAGAAATCCTCACTCTGTCTGCTATCCAGTTCTTTGAAATATTTAAATGTCTCATTCTTTCTCCTCCCCTCTCTGTTTTTACATTCAGAGAAGACCTCTGAAAGACAGAGACAACACATAGAGAAGACTTCTAAAGACAGAGACAACACATAGAGAAGACTTCTAAAGACAGAGACAACACATAGAGAAGACCTCTGAAAGACAGAGACAACACATAGAGAAGACCTCTGAAAGACAGAGACAACACATAGAGAAGACCTCTAAAGACAGAGACAACACATAGAGAAGACCTCTGAAATACAGAGACAACACATAGAGAAGACTTCTAAAGACAGAGACAACACATAGAGAAGACCTCTGAAAGACAGAGACAACACATAGAGAAGACTTCTAAAGACAGAGACAACACATAGAGAAGACTTCTAAAGACAGAGACAACACATAGAGAAGACCTCTGAAATACAGAGACAACACATAGAGAAGACTTCTAAAGACAGAGACAACACATAGAGAAGACCTCTAAAGACAGAGACAACACATAGAGAAGACCTCTGAAATACAGAGACAACACATAGAGAATACTTCTGAAAGACAGAGACAACACATAGAGAAGACTTCTAAAGACAGAGACAACACATAGAGAAGACCTCTGAAAGACAGAGACAACACATAGAGAAGACTTCTAAAGACAGAGACAACACATAGAGAAGACTTCTGAAAGACAGAGACAACACATAGAGAAGACTTCTAAAGACAGAGACAACACATAGAGAAGACCTCTGAAAGACAGAGACAACACATAGAGAAGACTTCTAAAGACAGAGACAACACATAGAGAAGACCTCTGAAAGACAGAGACAACACATAGAGAAGACTTCTAAAGACAGAGACAACACATAGAGAAGACCTCTGAAAGACAGAGACAACACACAGAGAAGACCTCTAAAGACAGAGACAACACATAGAGAAGACCTCTGAAAAACAGAGACAACACATAGAGAAGACTTCTAAAGACAGAGACAACACATAGAGAAGACCTCTGAAAGACAGACAACACATAGAGTAGACCTCTGAAATACAGAGACAACACATAGAGAAGACTTCTAAAGACAGAGACAACACATAGAGAAGACTTCTAAAGACAGAGACAACACATAGAGAAGACTTCTAAAGACAGAGACAACACATAGAGAAGACCTCTGAAAGACA
The DNA here is from genome assembly GCF_057628025.1 of Oncorhynchus mykiss. NCBI lineage: Eukaryota > Metazoa > Chordata > Actinopteri > Salmoniformes > Salmonidae > Oncorhynchus > Oncorhynchus mykiss. The sequence continues at coordinate 40,132,015 of NC_143041.1, forward strand.
GACAACACATAGAGAAGACCTCTGAAATACAGAGACAACACAGAGAAGACTTCTAAAGACAGAGACAACACATAGAGAAGACCTCTGAAATACAGAGACAACACATAGAGAAGACTTCTAAAGACAGAGACAACATATAGAGAAGACTTCTAAAGACAGAGACAACACATAGAGAAGACTTCTAAAGACAGAGACAACATATAGAGAAGACTTCTAAAGACAGAGACAACATATAGAGAAGACTTCTGAAAGACAGAGACAACACATAGAGAAGACTTCTAAAGACAGAGACAACATATAGAGAAGACTTCTAAAGACAGAGACAACACATAGAGAAGACCTCTAAAGACAGAGACAACATATAGAGAAGACTTCTAAAGACAGAGACAACACATAGAGAAGACTTCTAAAGACAGAGACAACATATAGAGAAGACTTCTAAAGACAGAGACAACACATATAGAAGACTTCTGAAAGACAGAGACAACACATAGAGAAGACTTCTGAAAGGCAGAGGCAACACATGGAGAAGACTTCTAAAGACAGAGACAACACATAGAGAAGACTTCTAAAGACAGAGACAACATATAGAGAAGACTTCTAAAGACAGAGACAACATATAGAGAAGACTTCTAAAGACAGAGACAACATATAGAGAAGACATCTAAAGACAGAGACAACATATAGAGAAGACATCTAAAGACAAAGACAACATATAGAGAAGACTTCTAAAGACAGAGACAACATATAGAGAAGACATCTAAAGACAGAGACAACATATAGAGAAGACATCTAAAGACAAAGACAACATATAGAGAAGACATCTAAAGACAGAGACAACATATAGAGAAGACATCTAAAGACAGAGACAACATATAGGGAAGACTTCTAAAGACAGAGACAACATATAGAGAAGACTTCTAGACAGAGACAACATATAGAGAAGTGTCACGCCTGCTCCCGCTCCCCTCTCTGGCGCTCGAGGGCACCAGGCGGCCCATCATTACACACACCTGTCACCATCGTTACGAGCATCAGCGCTTCATGGGATTCACCTGGACTCTTAATTTATTGATTACCTCCCCTATATCTGTCACTTCCTCAGTGTCTTCCTCAGTTTCATATGCATTAATGGCATTTTGTTCCCCTGTCCAGACGCTGTTCTTGTTTTGTTATATGTCCTTTTATCCATTAAATCTTCCCTCCCAGAACTTACTTCTCGTCTCCCAGCGTCTGTCCTTACAGAATGTAGAAGCTTCAGGGAGTTTTTTTGTTGGGGTTGGTGACGTCGGGTCTGGGTGCCGCTGTCAAAAGACCCGGGGGTGCCTCAGCTGGCTCGTCGGGCTTTTTAAAATCTATTTTATTTCACCTTTATTTAACCAGGTAGGCTAGTTGAGAACAAGTTCGAGAGCTGGCTCGAGAGGTTTTCTTGCCTCGGTTGGCTCAGCAGGCTCCCATCCCAGGTAATGCCTCAGCCGGCTCGTCGGGCTTCCACTCTTCAGTCGGCTCGTCGGGCTTCCATGCCTCAGCCAGCCCGCCAGGTTCGCCCAGGTGGGAGGCTGGGTGGCGCCCCTGGAGGGGGGGGTACTGTCACGCCTGCTCCCGCACCCCCTTTCTGGCACTCTCTGGCACCAGGCGGCCCGTCATTACGCACACCTGTCATCATCGTTGCGCGCATCAGCGCTTCATGGGACTCACCTGGACTCTATTACTCTATTAATGCCGTTTTGTTCCCCCTGTCCAGACGCTGTTCTTGTTTTGTTATGCGTCCGTTTATCCATTAAATCTTCACTCCCTGTACTTGCTTCTCGTCTCCCAGCATCTGTCCTTACAGATGAGACTTCTGAAAGACAGAGACAACATGTGGAGAAGACTTTTGAGAGACAGAGACACAATTCTGCTTTGTTTCTTACCCACGCCATTGGTTATTATGCACCATGATTCCACCCACTAGGCTATATGTTTGGTCCAGTAAAATATGAGCTTGAGACCTACACCCAAAAACGAACGAGGTGCAGAGCGTATACAGCCTATGAACTGAAGCCCGCAGGCAGAACAGAAGGCCACAGAGGAGAGTGTGAGATGCCTTTGAAGCAGCAGGAAATAGTGAACGGGCTCTACTCTACAACAAACACTCAGAGGATATTAACTACTCTACAGCAAACACTCAGAGGATATTAACTACTCTACAACAAACACTCAGAGGATATTAACTACTCTACAACAAACACTCAGAGGATATTGGATACTGTACAACCAACACTCAGATGATATTAACTACTCTACAGCAAACACTCAGAGGATATTAACTACTGTACAACCAACACTCAGAGGATATTAACTACTGTACAACCAACACTCAGAGGATATTAACTACTCTACAACAAACACTCAGAGGATATTAACTACTAACTGTCCTCGTGGCAGATTGGCTGCTTGAACCAATGCTGTTCACTTGCAGGCTCATTCTGGTGAACAAGTACCAGCAGCAGAGTTTAGGATGTGAGTAATGAGACAGAGGTCTATCTGTTTCTCTCTAGAGGACTGAGGTCCATCTGTTTCACCCTATAGGACTGAGGTCTATCTGTTTCACTCCATAGGACTGAGGTCTATCTGTTTCACTCTAGAGGACTGAGGTCTATCTGTTTCACTCTAGAGGACTGAGGTCTATCTGTTTCACCCTATAGGACTGAGGTCCATCTGTTTCACCCTATAGGACTGAGGTCTATCTGTTTCACTCCATAGGACTGAGGTCTATCTGTTTCACTCCATAGGACTGAGGTCCATCTGTTTCACCCTATAGGACTGAGGTCCATCTGTTTCACCCTATAGGACTGAGGTCTATCTGTTTCACTCCATAGGACTGAGGTCTATCTGTTTCACTCCATAGGACTGAGGTCTATTGTCCGGCTCCCTCCCTCCCTTCCTCGCTCTCTCTCCTCTCTCTCTAACCTTTTCTATCTACATCTCTGTCTTTCTCTCTCCCTCCCCTCTCTTTAACATTTTCTCTCTCCCTCCCCTCTCTCTCCCTCTCTCTCTAACCTTTTCTCTCTCCATCTCTGTCTTTACTCCTCTCTCTCTCCCTCCCCTCTCTCTCCCTCTCTCTCTAACCTTTTCTCTCTCCATCTCTGTCTTTACTCCTCTCTCTCTCCCTCCCCTCCCTCTCCCTCTCTCTCCCTCTTCTTCTCCACCCCCCCCCCTCTCTCCCTCCCTCTCTAACTCCCTGTCTGAATCCCAAATCACCCCCTTTCCCTTCCCCTCTGCACTCCATTTGCTCGTTCACATGTGCCTCTGTTATTTGCACAAGTGTCTCAAAGCTAAGGGAGTGAAAATGATCGAGGGTGTAGGGTCTAATGAAACCCCCCGGTAGCCACTTCCACTGAGCCAGCAACGCTGTCGGCTCCAGAGCCAAGTGCTATCCCCACAAGTGTCTCAAAGCTAAGGGAGTGAAAATGATCGAGGGTGTAGGGTCTAATTAAACCCCCCGGTAGCCACTTCCACTGAGCCAGCAACGCTGTCGGCTCCAGAGCGAAGTGCTATCCCAACATGCACCCTGATATGTTTGGAGTTTCGGCAAATTTAATTTAAAAAAATGGAGAGGAGTGACAAGTGCATTTGTTTATGTCTGATTTCAAGGTTTGACACATGTAACAAATTCAATTCTTCCCAAATTAAATGTTTAACTGTTACTGAGGTTTATATCTTGTAAAACGATGAGGTTTCTATTTTGTAAAACAACAGGGGGAATTTGTTCATTTGAATTTTATGCCCGTCCCGAAGTTGATGGGTTTATTGATCCGCTCTCCACCCTCTGAGTTTAGTCAGCAACACGTGACAATGGAGGGCCCTCCGTGCGAAGTGGTAGGGATGAGGGGGTGGTTTGGGATGCACCGTCTCCCTCTCTCTGACCCCCTGGTGTAACTACAGAGGCAGCAGGCTGCTGCAGATTCTCAGGGGCCTCTAAGACTCTCCAAGGGGCCTCAGGGTGCCTTTGATTAACTAGTCTGTTCAGTCTGTTACCTATTTCAAAGCAGCCTCTCTCTCTTTCTCTCCCTTTCTCTCTCTCTCTCTCTCTCTCTCTCTCTCTCTCTCTCTCTCTCTCTCTCTCTCTCTCTCTCTCTCTCTCTCTCTCTCTCTCTCTCTCTCTCTCTCTCTCTCTCTCTCTCTCTCCCTCCCTCTTCCCCCAGGCACCATGGCATCTGGCCAAAAGAGACAGTGATTTCTCACCTCCTGCCCTGCCCTCCCCTCCCCTCTCAATCCCTCCTCTCTCCACCTGTGACCCTGTCTGGCCGGGTGTCTCTCCTAGGATTAGGAGGCCAGGTTTGATTTAACCTTTATTTAACTAGGCAAGTCAGTTAAGAACACATTTTTATTTACAATGACGGCCTAACAAAAGGCAAAAGGCTTCCTGTGGGGACCGGAGCTGGGATTAAAAAAAACAAAACACACATCACGACAAGAGAGACAACACTACATAAAGAGAGGCCGTAAGACAACAACATAGCAAGGCAGCAACACATGACAACACAGCATGGTAGCAATACAACATGACAACAACATGGTAGCTACACAACATGGCAGTAGAACAACATGGTAGCATCACAAAACGTGGTACAAACATTATTGGGCAAAGACAACAGCACAAAGGGCAAGAAGGTAGAGACAACAATACGTCACGCAAAGTAGACACAACTGTCAGCAAGAGTGTCCATGATTGAGACTTTTAATGAAGAGATTGAGATAAAACTGTCCAGTTTGAGTGTTTGTTGCAGCTCGTTCCAGTCGCTAGCTGCAGTGAACTTAAAAGAGGAGCGACCCAGGGATATGTGTGTTTTGGGGACCTTTAACAGAATGTGACTAGCAGAACGGCTGTTGTATGTGCAGGATGAGGGCTGCAGTAGATATCTCAGATAGGGGGGGGTTTTATAAATAAACATCAACCAGTGTGTCTTGTGACGGGTATACAGAGATGACCAGTTTACAGAGGAGTATAGAGTGCAGTGATGTGTCCTATAAGGAGCATTGGTGGCAAATCTGAAGCCGAATGGTAAAGAACATCTAGCTGCTCGAGAGCACCCTTACCTGCAGATCCATAAATTATGCCTCCATAATCTATTATGGGTAGAATGATCATCGGAATCAGGGTTAGTTTGGCAGCTGGGGAGCAAGGGAGTCTGAAGAGCCCCTGCTGCGCTGTCTCCTGGAGCTTGTTGGTGTGCCTCTCCATGGTAGTACTATCGGACAGGATATGAGATGGGGGTAGCAGAGGGCATGACCGGTGAGGGCTGGCTACCTACATTAATAAAGCCAGTGGAGAACCTTACCTTTTATCTTTGTGGGATATCAGCAGAGGCCAACTAATGAACAAAATATTTTATGTAAACGAACAAGAAATGTATGGAACAGGCCATTTTTAGTCATATATGTACAGTATTTCTCATTCATATGTACAGTTTGCTGGGGCAGTATGGACTCCATGCATTTATATGATGATGATGATTATTATTATATATATAATTGATTCATACATACAGGGAACCCACAGACAAAGCTACTAGAAGCAGAAACAACACCATAATTCTCCCATTGTATATTTTTAAGATAAAAATCCAGTTATTGTGTCTCTCTCCTCGTTCATTGTGTCTTTGTCAGTGTTTGGGAAGTTCCCCCGAAAATATAGTTTACCAGGCTACCAATTACTTCTCACTGGAAGAAGTTAAGCTACGCTAAAGCTAGCCTTAAGAAAAATATTTTTACTTAACTTAAGTTACTACAAACTACTTTGTGAAAAGAATTTGAAAGCTCTGATGCCCGAAAAAGAAAGGAAATTATTGCCCACAACCATATTTTGAATTTAGTTCAACTGCCACCCACCTACTACAAAATGAAGTTAATATATTACAAGCTGAACTACATGTAATTCACCACTCCCCAACACTGGTCTTCAACATCTGTGGAGGCATAGGCAACCCACTGGGCGAAAAACTGCTAAAACAACATCGTTTCCACGTCATTTCAACTCCCAAATGAAATGTGATGATGTTGATTCAACGTGGAGAACTGATTGAATTTAACGACAGGGTGAAAAACTGGTTGATAGACGTTAGTTGACAACTCAACCAAATGTAAATCGAACACTAGATGTTGAACTGACGTCTGCACCTGGTGGGAAGTGATGACAATGAATTTACTTTCTATTCTAGATTATCATTGATAATTGTCCCAAATGGCACTCTATTCCCTACACAGTGCACTACTTTTGATCAGAGCATATGGGCATTGTGAAAACACCGAGCAGCAAACATTGTGGAGAAAGCTCATGTTAAGAGTCATAGGGAATAACTGAGGAATATGCAATGACTTGTTGTGTATTTTGAGTGTGTGGTGGCGTGTCTTTGGCATCATTAAAGGTGAAGACTGTTATTTTATCAAATCAATTCTCTGTAATTATTATTACTTGATTAAACTAATGTATGTAAATTTAATTAACTAAGAAGTCGAGGCACAACGGAAAATCTTAAGATTACAAAGTTATACTTTTCCGAATATAACTCTATTTTAATATCTGATCAATTAGTCTTCTATTAATGAATGATTCTTTACCTTACATCAGTCTCATTCCAAACGTCATAGAATTCTTGGTTATCTGCACGAACCCAGCCTAAACCATGAATCATCCATACACCAATTGGCTTAATCATTTATTTACTAACTAACTAAATAATCAATCACAGAATTGCATTAACAAACAAACAGTAGATATTGGTTACTAACAATGATAGGGAAGATCCCCTAGTGGGCTAAACCGATATGACAGCTTGGTGGACAAAGGGAAGTGGGTGTGGACAAAGGGAAGTGGGTGTGGACAAAGGGAAGTGGGCGTGGACAGAGAAAGAGCGGGAAAGACAAAATGGATCACTACACACAGTGGATAATTATATTCATTGATATGCTAATCCTTTGCACATGAATGCTCACTCATTCGGGAATAATTGCAATCAATATATTTTCGCCCATATGTTGTTGTTGTCTTCTCTGTTGGAATCGTCGGTTTGTCTGTGGGAGAGTCAGCTCATCAGAGAGTCTCTGGTTACTGATGGTGGTTGCTCTATCGGTGGCTCCTGATAGTGTCTGTTGTATGGATACGTCAGGCGTCCATTATTCTTAGAGTAGATGTTTCGGCGGTTGTTGTTCGCATCCCAAGGTTTACATAACTTCTAGCTGCAGACTAGTAATTAGTATCTAAGATTTGCTCTTATTCTGAAGGGATCGGTAGTCTCAGTGTTTAACCATTTCCACATGGAATGGTTTTCTTGTCTTGGTAGTCAAACCTGTGCCACCTCTTAACTATTCGCAATCACAGCTCACACTGTGGGTTTGCTTAGTCTGAAGAGGATTTTCTTAGGAGGGGCTTTTATTCGTAACAGTAGAAGAGGGCGGTTCCATGACGCCAGATCATGTTTGTGCTCACAGGGGGCGTGGCCGCTGCCGAGTTAAACTTGACATGGAATACAGTTCTCTCAAAATGAAAGGTTAACAACACATTACATCATTTCACAAATGGTTTCATCTTTACTCATTCATTTTATACAACAATTAGATGCATCATTGAGAAATGCACACATTCAGAGATATACAGTAGTTATGTCTGTTTCCTGTCCTTCACGATGTCACCAAATGAAACACACTCAACATAACTGGCCCTTAAGTGTCCACGGACCCTTCCCACATTCTCACAAGTGGACAAATAGTTTCATTTTCCCATTTTGGGGATTTAGGAGTTTGGCCACGTGAAATCCTTTGTTCACTCTGTCTCTCTCTCTGCATGAAAAGGGGGAAAGAGTCTCCGCCAGGAATTTACGGCCTGAGATAACAGAACCTAGGGGTAGGAGGGAGTGAGAGAGGGGGAAGCCACAATCTACACCCAGAAAGAGCCACGTCATGACAGTGGGATGTTATCTTCGCCACCATCTCTTACGCACAAAGCACAATTAAGCAGCTTGCTATTCCATCTCCGTTGTCATGGCACAGACCAGGAAATAGTCCTCTCTAACAGCACTGAAAATGCATGTGGACAAAACATCATCAAACAAACCTTTCCTCTTCACTTCAAGAACCCATTGAGCAGAGAGAAGAGCCTCTTGAGTCACAGACCTGGTACATAAACCATGACGGATGGTTATTCTCGGCTGGAAATCAAAGAAGTGTGTGTGTGTGTGTGTGTGTGTGTGTGTGTGTGTGTGTGTGCTATCTGTCAGGGTCCTCTCTTTGTCCTGGCTAAGTGCATTCTATAGACTGAGGCAGGGAGAGGACAGATGTGTGGTTTTTCTTCATCATGGTGTCTATCACCGGCAGTCCAGCTCAGGAGCCTCCTACCCCAACCTCTGATATCATGCCCCATGCTTATCTAATCTACCATCACATGCCACAGGCACCCTTCCTGTTTGACAACAGTAAGATAATGAATAAGCATTGATAGGTGACTATCTCTATATATCTATTTATAAACTGTGTGGTTCGAGCCCTGAATGCTGATTGGCTGACAGCCGTCGTATATCAGACCGTATACCACGGGTATAACAAAACATGTATTTTTACCGCGATGCGTCATGCCTAAGAACAGCCCTTAGCCGTGGTATATTGGCCATATACCACACCCCGTCATGCCTTATTGCTTAAATCTCTCTCTCGCTCTAATTAAATTCAAAGGGCTTTATTGACATGGGAAACATGTTTACATTGCCAAAGCAAGTGATAATAAACAAAAGTGAAATAAACAATCAGAAATTGTTGTAAGTGTCCATGATAATTTATTATATCAGAACAATACTAAATGATAAAGTGAGGGAAATAAATTAAAATCAGAACAGTTCTGTATGGTGAAAACACAGATACAGAAAACAACTACCCACAAATCATAGTGGGAAAACAGGCTGCCTAAGTATGGTTCTCATAGAATGCCCACCCCAACTCACTGACCAAACTAAAACAGAGACAGAAAAAAGGAACGTGACACTCACAAAGGTTTCAAAGGAATAGAGACATTTCAAAGGTCATATTATGGCTATGTACTGTGTTGTAACAATGTGCAAATAGTTAAAGTGAAAAAGTTAAAATAGATATACAGTTGAAGTCAGAAGTTTACATACCGGTACACCTTAGCTAAATACATTTTAACTCAGTATTTCACAGTTCCTGACATTTAATCTTAGTAAAAAATCCCTGTCTTTGGTCAGTTAGGATCACCACTTTATTATAAGAATGTGAAATGTCAGAATAATATTATTTTTTATTTCTTTCTTTCATCACGTGGCTCAGAAGTTTACATACACTCAATTAGTATTTGATAGCATTGCCTTTAAATTGTTAAACTTGGGTCAAACGTTTCGGGTAGCTTCCACAAGCTTCCCACAATAAGTTGGTTGAATTTTGGCCCATTCCTCCTGACAGAGCTGGTGTAACTGAGTTTTCTCTGTTGAGATCATTTCCTTATTAATTTCTAGCCAGATGTAAAATATTCCTGTTTTGACTAATTTAATAGAATGGGTTAGATCTACTCTATACCAAATTAGCATACCTCCTGAGTCTCTTCCCTGTTTCACACCTGGTAGTTTGGTGGATGGGACTACCAGCTCTCTGTATGTAGCCTAGAGGGCAACCAGTGGGTCCATCTCCTCTATACCATATTTCTTGTAGGATGACAATGTCTGTGTTTCCAATTTCTTTGATGAAGTCCAGGTTCCTGCTCTTTAGTCCAACGGCAGATGACCTCAGACCTTGTATATTCCAGGATGAGATAGTACAAGCTTTGTGTTACATAGTGTCTAGTGTTGTTTTTGTTTGGTTTAGACCTGGACAATCACAGTAGGTGTGAGCAGAGCATGTTGAGCATCTGATACATACCTGTTCTCTCTCTAGCTCTCTCTCTCTCTTTCTCTCTCTCTCTCTCTAGCTCTCTCTCTCTCTCTCTCTCTCTCTCTCTCTCTCTCTCTCTCTCTCAAATTCAAATTCAAATTCAAGCTGCTTTATTGGCATGAAAAACATTGTGTCAATATTGCCAAAGCAACAATGTATACAATATACATTGTAACAAAATTATAAATGATAGCAAATAATAATATAAAATGGTAGTAAATAATAATACAAAATTAAATACAAAAATAATAACAATAAAATGGTAACAGTCTACAGTAAACATTAATAATTATAGTAATAACAATAATAGTAATAATAAGTAAGTTACTGTTTACTATGCAGATGTTATTATTCAGTGTCCCTCAGGCTATGGCAGGAAAATACATATTTGGCTGCAAGAGGAGCCATTGCTCCTTCGCCCATGAGTATTCTTAGTTTTTCCTCTGGGTTCAATTTGTAAAAATTTGGAATATATGTAGTCATTTCTGTGAATAATGAATCTCTTTGTGAGGAATATTTATCACAGTAAAGGAGAAAGTGCATCTCTGTCTCTACCTCCCCTGTCATGCAGTGACCACATACACGCTCCTCTTTGGGTAGCCATGTCTTTTTATGTCTGCCGGTTTCTATTGCCAATCGGTGGTCACTCAGCCTGTACTTGGTAAGGATCTGTCTCTGCTTCGTATCTCTGACAGAGTAGAGATAATCAGCCAATTCATATTCTCTGTTTAGGGTCAGATAGCAATTTAGTCGGCTTTGGGATTTTGTTTCGTTTTTCCAGTATTGTAAATATGATTCCTTTGATTGGTTCATAATTTTGCTTATTGGAATTCTTTCTTTTGAAGCAGTGCTGGTGTCAGCTTGGTTGGTGAGGTCCAACACCAGCTGACTGAGAGGGCTCGTTTCTGGGCTCAGCTCTTGGGCTTGAAGTGCTTTAAATTGCAGACTCGAATTTGGACTTGAATTTAGATGTAGCCAAAATTTTAATGATCTTTTCTGTATTTTCATTATTACTGGAAAACGGCCCAATTCTGCCCTACATGCATTAGTTGGTGTATTTCTCTGGACTTGTAGAATTTTCCGACAGAATTCTGCATGTAGGGCTTCAATTGGATGTTTGTCCCACATTTTAAAATCCAGTTTATTGAGTGGCCCCCAAACCTCACTTCCATAAAGTGCTATTGGTAGGATTACACTGTCAAATATTTTAGTCCAAATTCTAATTGGGATGTTGATTTTGAATAATTTCATTTTTATTGCATACATTGCTCTGCGGGCTTTTTCTTTGAGTGCCTTCACTGCCATATTAAAGTTTCCCGATGCAGATATGGTCAGACCAAGGTAGGTGTAATTTTTTGTGTGTTCAATTAAGGTGTTGTTCAGGGTGAATTTACATTTGTGTTTCTGACATCTGGGTTTTTTTTGGAAAATCATGATTTTAGTTTTTTGGAAATTTACTGCCAGGGCCCAATTATGGCAATATTGCTCCAGAATATTAATGTTTTGTTGAAGACCTTCTTTGGTTGGTGATAGAAGTACCAAGTCATCAGCATATAGCAGGTATTTCACCTCTGTGTCAAATAGTGTGAGTCCTGGGGCTGGAGATTGGTCCAACATGTCTGCTAATTCATTGATATAAATGTTGAAAAGATTTGGACTCAAATTGCAGCCTTGTCTCACACCTCGACATTGTGAAAAAAATTCTGTTCTTTGGTTTTTGATTTTTATTGCACACTTGTTTTCTGTGTACATACATTTTATTAAGTCATACACCTTACCACCAAGCCCACTTTGTAGAATTTTGTAGAATAGCCCTTCGTGCCAAATCGAATCAAATGCTTTTTTAAAGTCAATAAAGCAAGCAAAGATTTTGCCCTCTTTTTTTTGGTGGACGTGTTTATTAATTAGTGTGTGTAAGGTGTATATATGGTCAGTAGTGCGATGGTTAGGGAGAAAGCCAATTTGACATTTACTTATTACATTTTTTTCTTGAAGAAAGGTTTGAATTCTTGAATTCAAAATGCTACAGAAAATCTTTCCCAAGTTACTGTTGACGCAAATTCCCCTGTAATTATTGGGGTCTGATTTGTCTCCACTTTTGTGGATAGGGGAGATGAGCCCCTGGTTCCAGACATCAGGGAAGCAGCCAGAAGTTAAAACCATGTTGAACAATTTAAGCACAGCATTTTGCAACTCAGGTGTGCTGTTTTTCAGCATTTCATTTCTGATGTTGTCTACACCACAAGCCTTTTTTGATTTAATAGATTTTAGCTTTTCATTTAGTTCTTGTTGGGTTATTGGGTAATCTAATGGATTTTGGTTGTTTTTAATGACTGATTCCAGGATGTTCAATTTTTCTTTAATTTCTAATTGGTTCTGGTTTAAGTCTTTTTGTGGGATGTTTTTGTATAGATTATCAAAGTAAGTTTTCCAAATTCCTACATCTTGTATGGCTAATTCTTGTGGCTTTGATGTGCTTAAATTGTTCCACATGTCCCAGAACTGATTTTGGTCAATTGCGTTTTCAATTTCATCAAGTGTCTTGTTGGTATAATTCAATTTCTTGCATTTCAGTGTTTGTTTATACTGTTTCAGAGTTTCAAAGTATTCATATCGTAGCTCTGGGTTGTTTTGCTGCTTATGTTTTTTGTTTGACATTTGTCTTAGGTGTTTTCTAATTGTTTTACATTCATTATCAAACCATTTGTCAGAAACATTTTGATTTTTGCTTCTGATGTTGCATTGCTTTGGTTTTCTCAAATTTGCTTTCGATGCTGCTTTTTGGAATATGCAGTTGATGTTTTGGGTAGCTGAATTGACACCATCTTTATTGTTTTGGTACTGTGAGTTATTGAAAAACTGTATAGAGTTCATCATTTCATTTGAGTTCAATGTTTCAATGAATGCCTCTGCACTGTTTGGAGCCCATCTGAACGATTGGTTTATGTTGTAAAGTTTATTGGGCTGTTTTTTTGAATGAATATTGCCAGTTAATTTCTTCAGAAACACGTTGATCTGACTGTGATCTGACAATGGTGTCTGTGGTCTGACAGTGAATGCACTAATGGAGGAGGGGTCAATGTCAGTGATGGCATAATCGACTACACTTGTCCCAAGAGCTGAGCAGTAAGTAAACTGACCTAAAGAGTCCCCTCTGATTCTACCATTAAGCATGTACAGACCTAAGGCTCGACAGAGATGTACTAACTCTTTTCCATTTTTGTTCAGTATTTGGTCAGGACTGTTTCTATTATTTATAATAGGGCTACTGTACAAGGAGGGGTGTCCAAATATGTGGTGGTTACCTCCCGCATCAGTGTAGTCAGGCTCAGAACCTGTTCTTGCATTGAAATCTCCACAAAGAAGCACTTTACCCTGCGCCTGAAATGTAATGATTTCTGTCTGGAGATTGTCAAAAAACTGATCATCATAATATGATGAATCTGAAGGAGGAGCATAAGCTGCACATATGTATACATCATTGTCACAATAGATTGTACCTTTGTTAAGTTTTAGCCAAATGTGAGTGGTACCTTTTTTCATTTCATTCAGTGCTAAGTCCTGCTTATGCCAAATGATGATTCCACCTGAGTCTCGGCCCCGTTTAACATTTTTATGTTTGATTGATGGTAGTAAACTTTCTCTATAGCCTGAGGGACACTGAGTATCTATGTCTCCACGACACCATGTTTCCAGTAGGATTATGATGTCCTGTCCCTTGATGTTTTTAATCAATTCTGGATTTGTTGTTTTATAACCAAAATGTGAAGAGTATAGGCCCTGGATATTCCAAGAGCTGATAGTTAATGATCTCATTTATAATAAGTGATATTCACTGGTTTGAGTAAAGTACATCGAAAAAAACAAAAAAAATAAAATACTATATATATATATATATATATATATACATATATATATATATACATACATATACATACACATATACATACATACATACATACACATATACATATACATACACATACACATACATACATATATATACATACACACACACACACACACACACACACACACACACACACACACACACATACATACATACATACATACACACACACACACACACACACACACACACACACACACACACACACACATACATACATACATACATATATGTATATATACATACACATACACATATACATATATATATATATACATACACACATACATGCACATACACACATACACACATACATACATACATACACACACACGCGCACACACACACACACACACACACACACCATTACATATAATAATTATTATAATACCGGTGTCAATACATTTAGGAATATTTGTAAACAAATTAATAAGAATGGAATAAGATTGCACTGTACTTATTTTATGTGCAATCTGCAACCCTGTGTGTTTGTGTGTGTGTGTGTGTGTGTGCGCGTGCGTGCCCGTGTGTGAATTAAAGGGACTGTCTAGCTCAGTAGTCTGCATATTAGTTGCAGTAGTTGGCGCACCTCTCCTATCTCTGATTGTTCTAGGGGTCTTCTGCCAGAGGTTACCTCAGCATATGTAGGCTGACGATCTAATTGATACATGGTGTGGACTGCATCATGTGGTCTACTTCCCTGAAGGGCAGTGTTCTGACCGACCCTGGAGTAGTGGTCAGAGCTGTGTTGTGATGGGCTGGGTCTAGTAGAGCTGTGTTGTGATGGGACAGGTCTAGTAGAGCTGTGTTGTGATGGGCCGGGTCTAGTAGAGCTGCGTTGTGATGGGCCGGGTCTAGTAGAGCTGTGTTGTGATGGGCCGGGTCTAGTAGAGCTGTGTTGTGATGGGCCGGGTCTAGTAGAGCTTTGTTGTGATGGGCCGGGTCTAGTAGAGCTGTGTTGTGATGGGCCAGGTCTAGTAGAGCTGTGTTGTGATGGGCCAGGTCTAGTAGAGCTTTGTTGTGATGGGCCAGGTCTAGTAGAGCTGTGTTGTGATGGGCCGGGTCTAGTAGAGCTGTGCTGTGTTGGGCCTGGTCTAGTAGAGCTGTGCTGTGTTGGGCCTGGTCTAGTAGAGCTGTGCTGTAATAAGCCATGTCTGGCTCTTTTCTCCTCGGGATGGTGGAGGTACTGTTGTTTCAGAAGGTGGGGCGGGGGACCTTTGTTGCTGGGGTGATGGGTGTGTGGGTCCCTGCCAAGTGTTGCATCTTTTAGGTCCTTGGCAAAGGTTCTGATACTGTCCTGATCAAGATGTATATTATCATATAAGTGTTGACATGTCAGAGTGGGGTGGTGAGCCGTTCTGACGTTGAGCAGTGAGGCACAGTCCACAGTGATCTGTTGATTTATTTTGTCGATCAACTTTTCTGGGAAGTCTTTTCTTGGTAGGAGGGTGGACACAACTATATTGGTTGTTGGGAACATAGCCTGTGCCCGTTCTGCCACTCTTCTCACTGCCCCAGATACATTTTCACCTTTGGCATGAAGGTCGTTTGTGCCAGTGTGGATGATGATGTTGTCAGGGTGTCAATCCTGGTCTGACTGAGTAGCTGCATTGCACTCTCAGTTGTAGGACACCAGAACTTATACACCTGGTGTCTAGGGAATAATCTTTCCTGGACTAAGAACTTCCCATTTGAATCAATTAGAATTGCAGTTGTGGGTGATTGTCTGGGTGGAGCAGACTGGGAGGCTGGTATTCTGACCTGGGCTGGAGCAGACTGGGAGGCTGGTAGGTTAACCTGGGCTGGAGCAGACTGGGAGGCTGGTATTCTGACCTGGGCTGGAGCGGACTGGGAGGCTGGTAGGTTGACCTGGGCTGGAGCAGACTGGGAGGCTGGTAGGTTAACCTGGGCTGGAGCAGACTGGGAGGCTGGTATTCTGACCTGGGCTGGAGCAGACTCTCTCTCTCTCTCTCTCACAAAGGCCAAGTATGTTGTTGTTGTTATTATTGTGAGTGGGTCTATGAAATGTAGTTGATGACACACACAGCTCAGTCTCAGGAGAGGGAAGACCTGAGCCCATGTGCATAAAGCATCTCAGAGTAGGAGTGTTGATCTAGGATCAGTGGTGCCTACTAAATCATAATGAATATGATGAGGGACCTGATCCTAGATCAGCACTCCTACTCTGAGACGCTTTGTTTATAAAGGCCCAGGTCTGCATCTCAAATGGCACCCTATTCCCTAAATAGTGCACTACTTTTAACCAGAGCTCATACACAGGGAATAGGGTGCCACTTGGGACGCACACCAGAGCTCTTGGTGGGTTTCTGTGTTATTCCGTCCACATGATAGGAAACAGAAAAGTATAGGTTAATTTCACCGAAGTTTAAGTGTTTTTTTTCCCACCTCAAGCACACGTGAGGGCTACACTACAGAGGCAGTACTGTGTGTGTGTTTATTGTTTATTTATTTGGATCCTCATTAGCTTTTGCAGAGGAAGCAGCAGATACTCTTCTGGGGGTCCACATAAAACACGAAACATGACAAGTAACAAAACACTGATACACTGATAGACAAGGACAGTCACACAAATGTAAAATACAATGATATACAAACAATACAAAATAAAGACTTATAATAATAATACAAACAATAAAACAACAATAATACTAACGTGTGTGTTAGTGTGTCTGTGTGTGCGTGTGTTAGTGTGTGTCCCTTCACAGTCCCCGTTGTTACATGAGATCTTGTTTAATATTTTTTGAAGGTACTGTTGTTGTATGCTTGAAGATGGAAGGGAGTTCCATGCGATCATGGCTCTGTATAATACTGTGTTGCCGTGAATTCGTTTTTGGACTTGGGGACTGTGAAGAGACCCCTGGTGGCATGTCATGGGGACTGTGAAGAGACCCCTGGTGGCATGTCATGGGGACTGTGAAGAGACCCCTGGTGGCATGTCATGGGGACTGTGAAGAGACCCCTGGTGGCATGTCATGGGGACTGTGAAGAGACCCCTGGTGGCATGTCATGGGGACTGTGAAGAGACCCCTGGTGGCATGTCATGGGGACTGTGAAGAGACCCCTGGTGGCATGTCATGGGGACTATGAAGAGACCCCTGGTGGCATGTCATGGGGACTGTGAAGAGACCCCTGGTGGCATGTCTTGTAGGGTATGTATCGGTGTCAGAGCTGAATGTTATTTGATTATGCAGACAATCTGGAATTTTCATTACAGTAAAACTTCTCATAAAAACTAGAAGAAAAGCAGTTCATCTCTTGTCAACGCTCAACCAGGAAAAACTGGCATGCATTTTGTTGATGTTAGTTCTGCATGTGTATTTAAGGGCATATTCAATATTGCCAATCATTCTGTAAGGTTTTGTTATAAAGGACCCATCAACTTCAATGAACAATGGAGATAAATTGGGTTTTCTGCCCATGATATCATTTAAGGTGCTCCAAAGTATTTTTCCATTGTGTTTTATGTCTTTATTTCTTGGTTTGGTAATATAATTTCTTCTTCTTCTTGTTAAGTTTAGTCACAAAACATGTCGACTGACAGTATGTCCACCAATCAGCTGAGCAGCCTGACTCGTTTGCCACATCTTTTGCATAATTTTTTTGAATCTTAAAATGTTTCAAGTCATCATCAATCCAGGGAGCTCTAACAGTTCTCACAGATAGTTTCTTAACAGGTGCATCCTTGTCAACGATTGGCCAGAATCATTTTACAAATACTTCCAGCTCCATCTGGAATCACTTCCTCATGCCCATCAGACCAATCAACATTTTTTACATCTTCAACAAGAGTCCTGATCTCTTATCAATTATTTTAGGCCCAACCTTTGACACTTTGGCTTTCCTCATTATTGCCACAATGTTATGGTCACTACATCCAATGAGAACTGAAATTGCTTTGTAGCAAAGTTCTGCAGCATTAGTGAAGATATGATCAATACAAGTGGATGTCACAGATACAACACTATTGGTGTCCACTCTAGTTGGTTGAGTGATAACCTAGGTCATGTTACAGGCATTAGTCAGAGTGAGAAGCTTCCTCTTGAGAGGACAGATAGTTGCTAACCAGTCAGGTCACCCAGAAAATAGACCTCTCTCTGTTAAATCACACACATTATCAAGCATTGCACACATATTATCCATATACTGACTCTTAGCACTTGGTGGCCTTTAGCAGCACCCCAAAAGAAGAGGCTTTAGATGAGGCAGGTGAATTTGCAACCACAACTCATTTGACATGAGATCCTCTCTAAACTTCACAGGAATATGGCTCTGAACATACAGTATACCTCCCCCATAGGCATTCCTGTCTTTTCTTTTTTGTAGATTTTATATCAAATCAAATCACATTTTATTTCGCACATGTGCCGAATACAACAGGTGTAGTAGACCTTATAGTGAAATGCTTACTTACAAGCCCTTAATTAACCAACAATGCAGTTTTAAGAAAAATAAGTGATAAATAAAAAATACAAATAAAAATAATTCAAGTGCAGCAGTAAAATAACAGTAGCAAGGCTATATAGGCGGTACTGGTACAGAGTCAATGTACAGGTCAGTCGAGGTAATATGTTAAGTACTTGTACTGTAGGTAGACTTAAAGTGACTTTGCATAGATAATAAACAGAGAGTAGCAGCAGCATAAAATGGGGGACAATGCAAATAGTCTGGGTAGCCATTTGATTAGCTGTTCATGAGACTTATGGCTTGAGGGTAGATGTCACGAATTACTAAAGGTGGGTGGAATCAGGCGCAGAGAGCAGGTTTCAGTTATTTGTCAGTTTATTCTCCGGCGCACAAACGACGGTCACGCCAACACACAGGGCGAATAAAATACCCAGCCCTAACACAGGACCAAAATAGTCCGGAGACTAAAACACACGACAAACCACCATATAACAGGATAACAAAAACAATCCCGCACAAAACAAGGGTGGGACAACCTACTACATGTAAGGACGTTAATTAAACTAAAATACACACAGGTGAAACTAATAAGACAAAACCAACAGACAAACGAAAAAGGGATCGGTGGCGGCTAGTAGGACGGTGACGATGACCACCGAGCACCGCCCGAACAGGCAGGGGAGCCAACTTCGGCGGAAGTCGTGACAGTAGAAGCCTCTTGGACCTAGACTTGGCGCTCCGGTATCGCTTGCCGTGCGATAGCAGAGTGAACGGTCTATGACTTGGGTGACTGGAGTCTTTGACAATTGTTTGGGCCTTCCTCTGACACTGCCTAGTATATAGACCCTGGATGGCAGGAAGCTTTGCCCCTGTGACATACTGGGCTGTGAGCACTACCCTTTGTCTTGCTCACGTTGAGGGAGAGGTTGTTGTCCTGGTACCACACTGCCAGGTCTCTTACCTCCTCCCTAAAGGCTGTCTCATCGTTGTCTGTGATTAGGCCTACCACCGTTATGTTGTCAGCAAACTTAATGATGGTTTTGGAGTCGTGCTTGGCCACGCAGTCGTGGGTGAACAGGAAGTACAGGAGGGGACTAAGGGGCCCCCGTGTTGAGGATCAGCGTTTCAGATGTGTTGTTCCTTACCACAACACTTTACATGACACGTTTATATTTTAGTTTAGTGTAAAAGTATTACTATATACATCATTACAACTGTAGCAGTGATGAATAAATAAATGTCCATTGGGGTGTGGAGGAAAAGTAAAGACTGTTGAGGGGGTGGGGGGGATGACCATCGGGGGGGGCAGCATGACCATTGAGTGGGTGTGGGGACCAAGTGAAATAAAAAAAAACAATAACAATTATAATGTATAATTGACATGTTAACAACTGCAACAGTGATAATGTCGTTGGGGATGGGGCCGAGTAAAAGTCAGTTGGGGGAGTGGGAATGTCCCTAGGGGGAGCAGCAGGTAACTCCTTAGGGGGAGCAGCAGGTAAGGTAAGTGACCGTTGATGGGGTGTGGGGGGGAAATGTTCATAGGGAGAGTAGAGGGGGAGAGGGGAGCAGGTAGGTGACTAGTTTATCCAGTAGCTTACCACCCTGCATCTCACTGCTGGCTTGCCTCTGAAGCTAAGCAGGGTTGGTCCTGGTCGGTCCCTGGATGGGACACCAGATACTGCTTTCCTCTGGTCTCAGGGCAGTGATTAGAGACATTGCCCTGTGTATGGTCATTGTCATTCGGATGGGACGTTAAACAGGTGTCCTGACTCTTAGTGGTCACAAAAAGTCCCATGGCACTTATCATAAGAGTAGGGATGGTAAACCTGGTGTCCTGGATAAATTCCCAATCTGGCCCTCATACAATCATGGCCACCTAACTATCCCCAGCTTCCAATTGGCTCATTCATCTTCCTCCTCTCCCCTGTAACTATTCCCCAGGTCATTGATGTAAATGACAATGTGTTCTCAGTCAACCTACCTGGTAAAATAAAACACATATTCAGCGGCCATTCTTCCAGTTTTTGCCATGATGCTCCTGCACTGCCCGTGTCTGAGGGATTGAAATTGGGAGAAATAGGGTATGGCTTGGTTGGTTCCCCGATGATCTTCTTGGCCTTCCTAAGACACCTGGTGTTGTAGGTGTCCTTTATTAAGGCAGGTACCGTTGAGGATGCACGTATCACCCACCCACCCGCGGCGGTGGTTTTGCCATACCAGGCTTTGATGCAGCCTGACAGTATGCTCTCGATGATGCTCCTGTAGAACACTGTGAGGGCCCCTCGGGGACAGGCCGGATTTCTTCTACTTTTCTTCACCACGGTGTCCGTGTGGTTAGACCATTTCAGCTTCTCCGAGGAACACCCAGGAAGTTTCCATGGCCGAGCAGCATCACACCAGCCTAAGATCACCATGTGCAATGCAAAGCTCGCCGCCATTGGACTTTGGAGCAGTGCAAACATATTCTCTGGAGTGATGAGTCACTCTTCACCATCTGGCAGTCCGATAGACGAATCTGGGTTTGGCGGATGCCAGGAGTACGCTACCTGCCCCAATACAAAGTGCGAGGAGGTGGAGGAGGAGTAATGGTCTGGGGCTGTTGTTCGTGGATTGGGCTAGACCCCTTAGTTCCAGTGAAGGGAAATCTTAACGCTAGAGCATACAACGACATTCTAGACGATTCTGTGCTTCCAACTTTGTTGCAACAGTTTGGGGAAGGCCCTTTCCTGTTTCAGCATGATAATGCCCCCGTGCACAAAGCGAGGTCCATTCAGAAATGGTTTGTTGATATCTGTGTGGAAAAACTTGACTGGCTTGCACAGAGCCCTGACCTCAACCCCGTTGAACACCTTTGGGATGAATTGGAACACTGACTGCAAGCCAGGCCTAATCGCCCAACATCAGTGCCTGACCTCACTAACTCTTGTGGCTGAATGAAAGCAAGGCCCCGCAGCAATGTTCCAACATCTAGCGAAAAGCCTTCCCAGAAGAGTGTAGGCTGTTATAGCAGCATGCTTTTGACTTTGAAATGAGATGTTCGACTAACAGGTGTCCACATAATTTTGGTAATGTAGTGTATTTACGTTTCGAGAAGTTCCAATAGTCACAGCCTGCGTCATCAAAACAATCTTGAAACATAGATTCTGATTGGTCAGACCAATGTTGAACATTCCGTACCACGGGTACTTCCTGTTTAAGACTCTGCCTACAGGAGGGCAGTAGCAAAATGGAGGCATGATCAAATTTGACGAAAGGAAAGCGGGAGAGGGCCATGTAGCCATCCCGGAAAGGGGAGTAGCACAGAAGATGTGTTGATAAAACTTTGATAATGTTTTCCTCAGATTTCCTTTATTAAAGTCCCAAGCTACAAAAAATGCGACCTCAGGATATGTAGTTTCCAACTTGCACAAAGTTCACTGTGGTTACTTGAGAGCCGTCGTGGTGTCTGGTTGGTTGGGGGGGTGAATATGAACCAGACTCCCCCCCCCCCCCCCCCCCAGAATTGCCCAACAAATTATAATAATTCCGAAAATGTCGGAAACATTAACTTGCTTGACCATGCGGTTGGTCGACTGTCTGTTACTGTACATGTAATATGCTTCGTGGACTTCGCTGGACAGAGGTCTCCAGTTTAGTGATAAAACAACGGTGTGGTTTAATTTATTCTGCCACTGTATTCTTGTTGTCTCAACCTTTAGGCCTATATATATCACGGTCGCATGACATATGAACTAAAATAGAGCAAACAACGCAATCATCTCGACACATAGGTTGTAATATGGCATTTTTGGGGGGCTTGGCTTCGCCAGTGATTTTACTCACACAGCGCCACTGGAAACACACACCGACACATTTATTTTTCCTAGCGGCGGAATGAACGGGGACAGTATATCTGGAGAGAACCATGATTCCATCAAATAAGAGTATATTACAATCCCTGATGTCTCTCTGTAAGGAGATCCTCGCCCTGAGCTCATCTATTTTATTGTCCAGGGACTGAACGTTAGTGAGTAATATACTCGGAAGCGCTGGATGGTATGCACGCCTCCTGATTAAGAGCCCACTCCTTGTTCCTCTTCTCCGGCAACAGCGACATAGAGCTGTATTTAGGATGGATGGAAATGCCTCTGGGAATTCAAACAAAGGATCCAATTCAGGTAATTCGAATTTCTGTTCAAAATTCTAGTGAATGACCGTCGATCTAATATACAAAAGTTATTTAGGTAATAATGCAAGAAACATTCGGAGAAAATCATGTAAGAAATAAAAAATTATAAATAAAAATACTGCAAAGTTGGCTAAGAGCTAGAAACTGGGCGATCCTGTCTGTCAGTGCCATCTTGTATTACCTGCTTCGCCAAGCAGCAGCTATTCAGTCTTTAGTATCCTGGGACTGATAGTAGCGGTCCCAGCAACTGAGGCTAACCGCATAGTGGGATCCAAATTAAACAGGTAGTCAACACATTTTTTTTTATAAAAAACATTTTCAAAAACTTTCAAAAACAACAAACCAAGCTCTCTCTCGTTCCGCGTTCAGCGTGCGTCGCACTCTGATGACCTTGTGTGTGTGTCACATGAGGTTGGTGGCACCTTAATTGGGGAGGACAGGCTCGTGGTAATGGCTGAAGCGGAATAAGTGGTATGTTATCAACTACATCAAACACATGGTATTATGAGCCGTCCTCCCCTAAGCAGCCTCCACTGGTGTGTGTGTGTGTGTGTGTGGTGTGTGGTGTGTGGTGTGTGTGGTGTGTGGTGTGTGGTGTGTGTGTGTGTGTGTGTGTGTGTGTGTGTGTGTGTGTGTGTGTGTGTGTGTGTGTGGTGTGTGGTGTGTGGTGTGTGTGTGTGTGGTGTGTGTGTGAGAGAGAGAGAGAACATGCATGTCCGCATTTCAGTGAACAAGAGCATGACGTGTGTGTAGCTGTATGACCGTATCTGTATGTTTGCATTGTTCTTCCTCCCTTCTCTCTAAAATAACATTCATCTTGCCAGAGAAAATAATAGTCAATAAAGACGGTTATTTCTGCTATATCTCTAAATCAAGCAGGTACAGAATTTAGCTCTAATATTCCACAGTGGCACACTGTGTCCCCCTGCAATGTCAGCCTGTCAGACACACATACCCGCAAACACAGATGGGAGATAATTGGCTGTGTTCTGCTTTCTGAGTGCGTGGGTGTCCTTCACTCACGCATCACGTCACACATGTCAGGTTAACCTCTGCCAAGGGAGAGAGAGAGAGAGAGAAGGGAAGGGATGGTGGGGGGATGGAAAGAATGAGAGAGGTAGGAGAGGGAGAGAAAGAAAGGGAGGGAGAGAGAGAGAGAGAGAGAGAGAGAGAGAGAGAGAGAGAGAGAGATTACATTGATCTCAGAACTTGGACCTGCTCAACAATGAAGATATGATGAATCATTTGTTTTGTCTCTGATGATTATGCCACTCAATATGCAACAATCTGTATGTATTTATGCATAGCCAGTTCACAACGATTGTTCCCATTGCTACCTTTCAACCATCCCACTGCTACCATTCAATCACAATTTGTTACAGAGCCAGGCAGTGGCTTGGAGAAATAGCTAATGAAAGCCAGGAAACACACCTGAGATGGTAATTCTGTGGCTGTCTGAGAGATCTCAAACCAGATAAGAGTTGTGATGTGGAGACTACCACCATCTATGGGTGATAGTTGGTCAAAACCAGGTCATTCAACTGAATCTGTGTAAGATGCATCTACTATATAATAAGATCCTTATCAGCAGTTACCTGTGTAGGTTCGGCCCTCATGTATGGGCTCTCTGTCAACTTGGGCCGCATGGCAAATGGCCCGGGAACACAAGGAAGACACAAAGGACAATGCTTTAAGGGTCAATACGCCCTTCCCCCTTTTGAGGGGCCAAAATGTATCCCTCAAGTTTCAAGTTTTAATGTGACATGCACAAACAAGTATACTGATATGCCTTTCTTGCAAACTTAGAACCCAACAATGCAACAATCAATAACAGTGTAACAGCACAGTATAAAGAAGAAGAAATATGAAGAACACAAGTAAGTAAGCAACATACTATATACAGGGTCAGTGATGGAGGTAGATATGTATATAGGTAAGGTTACTAGGCAACAATATCTGTTACAGTATCCAGAGGAATGTGAGTAACACCAAAGCAGCCATGTCTGGTATCTATCTAAAAGTTTTATGCAATCTACACTGAACAAAATATAAACGCAACATTTAAAGTGTTGGTTACATTTTTCATGAGCTGAAATAAAAAATCCAAGACATTTTCCACAAAAATCTTATTGCTCTTAACCTTTCTGATCTCCCCATCCCGGATCCGGGATCGTGAATACAGACTCAAGCTCATTACCATAACGCAACGTTAACTATTCATGAAAATCGCAAATTAAATGAAATAAATATGCTAGCTCTCAAGCTTAGCCTTTTGTTAACAACACTGTCATCTCAGATTTTCAAAATATGCTTCTCAACCATTGCAAAACAAGCATTTGTGTAACAGTATTGATGGCTAACGTAGCATTTAGCATTAGCATTCAGCTGGCAACATTTACACAAAAAAACAGAAAAGCATTCAAATAAAATAATTTACCTTTGAAGAACTTCAGATGTTTTCAATGAGGAGACTCTCGGATAGCAAATGTTCCGTTTTTCCTGAAAGATTATTTGTTTAGGACAAATCGCTCCGTTTTCTGCGTCACGTTTAGCTATGAAAAAACCACTGTATCCATGATTGTGTAAATCTATCAGCAAGCTCATTAGCATTACACAACGTTAACTATTCATGAAAATCGCAAATGAAATGAAATAAATATGCCATCTCTCAAGCTTAGCCTTTTGTAAACAACACTGTCATCTCAGATTTTCAAAATATGCTTCTCAACCATAGGAAAACAATCATTTGTGTAAAAGTAGCTAGCTAGCGTTAGCATTTAGCGTTAGCATTTAGCGTTAGCATTTAGCGTTAGCATTAGCGTTAGCATCCAGCACGCAACATTTCAACAAAAACATAAAAGCCTTCAAATAAAATCATTTACCTTTGAAGAACTTCTGATGTTTTCAATGAGGATACTCTCAGTTAGATAGCAGATGCTCAGTTTTTCCAAAAAGATTCTTTGTGTATTAGAAATAGCTCCGTTTTATACATCACATTTGGCTACCAAAAAAAATCCGAAAATTCAGTCCTCAAAACGCGAACTTTTTTCCAAATTAACTCCATAATATCGACTGAAAACATGGCAAACGTTGTTTAGAATCAATCATCAAGGTGTTTTTCACATATCTCTTCATTGATACATCGTTCTTGGACACATGGTTTCTCCCCTATATCAAATGGAAAAGTACGAGCAGCTGGCAATTGCGCACCGAATTCCACGCAGGACACCAGGCGGACACTTGGAAAATGTAGTCTCTTATGGTCAATCTTCCAATGATATGCCTACAAATACGTCACAATGCTGCTAAGACCTTGGGCGAACGACAGAAAGTGTAGGCTCATTCCTTGCGCAATCACAGCCATATAAGGAGACAATGGAAAACAGAGCTTCAGAAATTCTGCTAATTCCTGGTTGATGCATCATCTTGGTTTCGCCTGTAGAATGAGTTCTGGGGCACTTACAGACAAAATCTTTGCAGATTCTGAAACTTCAGAGTGTTTTCTTTCCAAAACTCAAAAGTCAAGAATATGCATAGTCGAGCATCTTTTCGTGACAAAATATTGCGCTTAAAACGGGAACGTTTTTTATCCAAAAATGAAATAGCGCCCCTAGAGATCTAACAGGTTAAAGTTTGTGCACAAATGTGTTTACATCCCTGTTAATGAGCATTTCTCTCTTGCCAAGATAATCCATTGATCATAAGTTATCACATTAAAAATGGCTCAAATTTGAGTTATAAAATTTCTATATTCTCCTCTCTGCTCCATGGAAAAATGTGTAGATTTTACATTAAATTAAACATGCACATTTTTTCACTACACCGTCACGAGGGGGGACAAGGGGGATGCTTGTCCCCCCCTCTATGTTTTGCTCACAAGGTGTGTGTGTATGTGGGGGGGGGCTTGCAGACCCATGAGCCACTGGGGCCCCTCATGATGACTGCTGTTTTTTTATGGCCCCCATCCCCATCAAAATGGACAATTACTGCTCTAGGACAATGGACAGTCTAACTCCAGGCCCTGTCTGTAACTAGTGTCTTTCTCCAGAGACCCTTATTGAACAGGGCATGTCTTGCTTGCTTTCGTGTGTCCCTCCTCATTACTTCCCAGAAATAGACCACTCAGAAAGACAGACTTCTGCTTTGAATTGCAAATGCTTCTGACTGGCTAGTGAGTGTTTGTTCTGCACAGAGTTGGGGAGTAACAGATTACATGTAAGGGATTACAACAAACTGTAACAGTAATTGGTTACGTTACCAGCAAAAATATGGTAATCAGATTACAGACACAGTACTTTTGGTAATCAGATTACAGACACAGTACCGTTGGTAATCAGATTACAGACACAGTACTTTTGGTAATCAGATTACAGACACAGTACTTTTGGTAATCAGATTACAGACACAGTACTTTTGGTAATCAGATTACAGACACAGTACTTTTGAAAAACTTTGACACTTCTCTGTTTTCTCAATGACATTCAAACCAGCATTGAAAAAGACACAAGTTTAAATTTGTTTAACATGAGTGAGTCTGACCATAAATCAGCTACCAATATGATGACACACCAAATGTGTTTGATGGATCGCGGGAAAAGAGCAGGAATAGGCTTTTGTAGGCTACAGTCCAAGCTATGTCTTCCAATGGTGCGACTGCTGTCGGCATCCTAAGATGAACCAACTTGAATAAACGCTTGGAGGTAAGGATGACAGTGGTGGTGTAGTCTACGGAGATACGGATATCACTTATTATTGATATCTACATGGTGCATTGATGTGAATCACACTACTGCTCTCTCATTTAGCTATTTGCGCCTTATGGATTGTGGTTGTTGTGGATGGCTGTTCACAAATCAAAATGTATATTTGAACCCAATAATGGTTGAATTCAAGAAATTTAAGCTGCCTATCAATCATTGTTTTTGAAACCAGTGGACAGTTAGTGAAAAATGAGCTCTTACAACAGATGAATAGTGCAGATCCCAGCCTATGGAATAAAAGTGGGACTTTTATAGCTCAATCTAATTCATGCTGACAAAATAAAATACATCCACGGGTCTAATGGACACATGCTCAAACTCACACACTTTTGATAGACTTCAAGGGGAAATCTATAGTTGCTACATCCATTTTTGGACTTGTAAATTATATATACAGTACCAGTCAAACATTTGGACACACCTACTCATTCAAGGGTTTTTCTTTATTTTAATATTTTCAAAATTGGAGAATAATAGTGGAGACATCAAAACTATTTAATAACACATATGGAATCATGTAGTGACCAAGAAAAGTGTTAAACAAATCAAAATATCTTATATTTAAGATTCTTCAAAGTAGCCACCCTTTGCCTTGATGACAGCTTTACACTGTGTTTGTGTGTTGGACCATGATAAGTCCTTAGGGATGTGGACACCGAGGAACTTGAAGCTCTCGACCCGCTCCACTACAGCCCCATCGATGTGAATGGGGTGCGTGTTCAGCCCTCCGTTTCCTGTAGTCCACGATAATCTCCTTTGTTTTGCTGACGTTGAGGGAGAGGTTCTTGTCCTGACACCGCAGATCTATGACCTCCTCCCTATAGGCTATCTCATCGTCATCGGGCCTACCACCGTCTTGTCGTCGGCAAACTTAATGATGGTGTTGATAGTTGTGTGCGGCCAAACAGTCAGAGGGGATTAAGCATGCACACCCTGAGGGGCCCCCGTGTTGAGGATCAGCGAGGCAGATGTGTTGTTACCTACCCTCACCACCTGGCGGCGGTCCTTCAGGAAGTCCAGGATCCAGTTGCAGAGGGAGGTGATCAGTCCCAGGGTCCCCAGCTTAGTGATGAGCTTGGAGGGTCCAATGGTGTTGAACGCTGAGCTGTAGTCAATGAACAGCATTCTCATATAGGTGTTTATTTTGTCCAGGTGGGGGAGGGCAGTGTGGAGTGCAATAGAGATTGCATCATCTGTGGAAACATTGGGAAGGTATGCAAATTGGAGTCCAGGGTGTGTGGAATGATGGTGTTGATGTGAGCCATGACCAGTCTTTCAAAGCATATAAGTGCTAGGGGGCGATAGTCATTTTGACTGGTTAACTTGGCGTTCTTGGGCAAAGGGACTATGGTGGTCTGCTTAAAACATGTTGGTATTACAGACTCGTACAGGGAGAGGTTGAAAATGTCAGTGAAGACACTTGCCAGTTGGTCAGTGCATGCTCACAGTACACGTCCTGGTAATCCATCTGGGCTTGTGAATGTTGACCTGTTTAACCTCTCTAGGGTATGTGGGACGCTAGCATCCCACCTGGCCAACATCCAGTGAGATTACAGAGAGACAAATTCAAATACAGAAATACTCATTATAAAAATTCAGAAAAGATACAACTATTTTACATTGGTTTAAAGATGAACTTCTTGTGAATCCAAACAGATTTCAGATTTCAAAAATGCTTTACGGCGAAAGCATACCTTACGATTATTTGAGAACATAGCCCAGCAGACAAATCATTACAAACAGTAACCAGCCAAGTAGAAGAGTTACACAAGTCAGAAATAGAGATAAAATTAATCTCTTACCTTTGATGATCTTCATATGGTTGCTCTCAGAAGACATTTATTTATTCAATAAATGTTCCTTTTATTTCGATAAAGTCTCTCTTTATATCCAAAAACCTCAGTTTTGTTCGCGTGTTTTCTTCAGTAATACACAGGCACAAATGCAGTCACAACAGGCAGACAAAAAAAATCTAAATTGTATCCGTAAAGTTCATAGAAACATGTCACGAAGGCATTTAGCTTGTCTGGTAAGGTCCCGTCACTGGGCAGCTCGCAGCTGGGTTTCCCTTTGTAGTCCACGATCGTTTGCAAGCCCTGCACAAAAATTTTTTTTATACTATTAATTTAATTCAATAGTTCTATTCATAATGCACAATCAAGATTGGGGAGTAACAGATTACATGTAATCAGTTACATGTAATCTGATTTTAAAAAAACTGTAACTGTAATCGGTTACGTTAGTAGCAAAAATATTGTAATCAGATTACAGATACTTTTGATAAACTAGATGATAATTTCATGGACTACTTTTAAATTCAGAAGGATGTTTGCAAAAAAATACATGACAGCTGTTACTATCCCCGGTTTCTGTGTTGTGGTTTGTGTATTTGTATGTATGTATTTATTTCAGGAAATGGCTTCCTGGGATCCCCCAAGCAGCTGATTGGTCGACTCCATGGCAAATTGGAGCTGACCCCGCCCTCCCGTCAGAAACAGCTGTCTTCAATTACCAACTTCTTCTGAAGCTAGAAAAGCAAATGTTCCTTTGTTAGCAGTGGAGATGATTAGAGTGTTCTGTGTTGGTTGTTGTTAGGAGAGAGATTTGGTATGTCCTATATTGGTTGTTGAGAGAGAGAAAGAGAGCTTCTTGTATGTCCTGTGTTGGTTGTTGCGCAGAGGTATAATTTGTTGCCAGTATTTTGTAGCCGGTCCTACTAAGGTATGTCTATGACAAAAGGACTGTGTTTTTGACTATAGAAATGGTTTGTATTATTCGGTTTCATTTGTTCCCAGGAGGGAAGGGGAAGGCACCTAGGGAGTGCTTAGGCAAGAGGCCTGCGGGCATACATAAACTGTAGTATTTACTGTCTATGCACACTAGGTAAGACCTGGGCGGACCACCCCCTGTATTTTGGTTAGGGCACCAGGTGGTGCTAAGTTTTTCTATTAAAGTAGTCGGTAGGCAGGTAAGGTAGGAGAGGGGGCTTTGACTTTGACTTTCTTTGCTTTGGTTCCGTCCAGCCCCGTTTCCCCAAAATTACAGTGTGACGGAATAAATTCCTTGTAAACGGTTCCACTCTCTGCCTCTGTCATCCTTACGGTCCCATACCTCTTTCACTCCACGGTGAGTTGAGTTGTAGCAGGGTGTTACGTTCCCTCTTCCTAGAGGCGTATGAAACAACACCTTGCTGTTTTCTTTAAAAACAGCGCAAGTTTAAGTTTGTTCCACCTGAGTGAGTCAGAGACCACTATGACGATCAACCAAATGCATTTGACGGATCCTTTTTGTCTTCTAATTCCTCTGAAGCGGAAAGTAATCCAAAAGTTAAAGTCATCTGATTAGGTTACAGAGTTCGGTACTCAAACAAGTTATGGTACTGACTGCAACTTTTTGAGTGAGACCTTCAAAGAACAAGACCTAGCCGATGTGAATAAGGTTAATTCAACAGGTTAATATTCCCAAGGCTGCAGGGCTAGACTGATTACCAGGACGCGTACTCAGAGCATGCGTTTACCATTTGCATACGCAGCTTGCATTTGTATCCTTGGAAGTTGTCGGAACGTATGTTTTTGGTTTCAAATTGGTTGTGGGAATGAAGCCGTACGTTTCCTGACAGGTAAAACGGAACGCTTTTTTAAACGCTCTGAGAACAGAAGTGAACATTTTGCCTGTTCTGGGAACTTATTTTCTAGGTTGCAGTGAGGTTCCTTAAAGTTTCACTCTGGTTTTCCTGGAAGTTTTTGTTAACGGAATGATAGGTTATTTGGAGGTTTTTGAATAACTTCCTTAAAACCTTCACTGAATTGTTCAATAAGCCTTCTAACTTATTTGGGGTACACTTTTTAAAACTCCGAGCACAGATAGAACACATGGAAATTAATTTCCTTTGACAATAATCATGCAAACACATTTTTTTTGTTATTATTGTTACACAGCGTCAGTGAGATCAAACCTGTTACATCCTGTTCTTGATTCATTGAATTAGCTCACTGCGCCATTAGGATGGCGCTAGCATGCCATGTTTTTGTTACAATTACAAAGTTGTTCATTTTTGTCTATACAAATAACTCCCCTTTCAAAGGAAACAGGCACTTATTATGATCAGGTGTGGCCAATGAGTGGGCATGGCAAATACACCTGAACATAACAAGATAGAGGACAGAGAGAGTTTTGTGGATGCTGAGCTACAGGGCTGTTCTGCTAGCACAGACTGGAATGTGTTCCGGGATTCCTCCGATGACATTGAGGAGTACTCCACATCAGTCATTGGCGTCATCAAAAAGTGCATTGATAACGTCGTCCCCACAGTGACCATACGTACATACCCCAACCAGAAGCCATGGATTACAGGCAGCATCCGCACTGAGCTAAAGACTAGAGCTGCCGCTTTCAAGGAGCGGGACTCTAACCCGAAATATTATAAGAAATCCCGCTATGCCCTCCGATGAACCATCAAACAGGCAAAGCGTCAATACAGGACTAAGATCGAATCGTACTACACCGGCTCTGACGCTCATCAGATGTGGCAGGGCTTGCAAACCATTACAGACTACAAAGGGAAGCACAGCCGAGAGCTGCCCAATGACACAAGCCTACCAGACGAGCTAAACTACTTATATGCTCGCTTCGATGGCAAATAACACTGAAACATGCATGAGAGCACCACCTGTTCTGGAAGAATGTGTGATCGCTCTCTCCGCAGCCGATGTGAGTAAGACCTTTAAACAGGTCAACATTCACAAGGCCGCAAGGCCAGATGGATTACCAGTATGTGAACTGCGAGCATGCGCTGACCAACTGGCAAGTGTCTTCACTGACATTTTCAACCTCTCCCTGTACGAGTCTGTAATACCAACATGTTTTAATTAAGCAGACCACCATAGTGCCTGTCCCCAAGAACACTAAGGTAACCTGCCTAAATGACTACCGACTCGTAACACTCACATCTGTAGCCATGAAGTGCTTTGAAAGGCTGGTCATGGTTCGCATCAACACCATCATCCCAGAGACCCACTCCAATTTGCATACCGCCCTAACAGATCCACAGATAATGCAATCTCTATTGCACTCCACACTGCCCTTTCCCACCTGGACAAAAGGAACATCTACGTGAGAATGCTATTCATTGACCACAGCTCCATGTTCAACATCATAGTGCCCTCAAAGCGCAACACTAAGCTGGGGACCCTGGGACTAAACACCTCCCTCTGCAACTGGATCCTGTACTTCCTGAAGGGCCGCCCCCAGGTGGTAAGGGTAGGTAACAACACATCTGCCACGCTGATCCTAAACACGGGGGCCCCTCAGGGGTACCTTCTCAGTCCCCTCCTGTACTCCCTGTTCACTCATGACTGCACAGCCAGGCTCGACTCCAACACCATCATTAAATTTGCAGATGACACAACAGTGCTAGGCCTGATCACCGACAACGCCGAGACAGCCTATAGGGAGGAGGTCAGAGACTTGACCATGTGGTGCCAGGACAACAACCTCTCCCTCAACGTGATCAAGACAAAGGAGATGATTTTGGACTACAGGAAAAAGAGGACGTGGCACGCCCCCATTCACATCGACAGGGCTGTAGTGGAGCAGGTTGAGAGCTTCAGGTTCCTTGGCGTCCACATCACCAACAAACTAACATGGTGCAAGCGCAACAAGACAGTCATGAAGAGGGCACAACAAAACTATTTGGCATGAGTCCTCAGATCCTCTTAAGGTCCTATAGCTGTACCACCGAGAGCATTCGGACTGGTTGCATCACTGCCTGTTATGGCAACTGCTCTGCCTCCGACCGCAAGGCACTACAAAGGTAGTGCGAACGGCCCAGTACATCACTGGGGCAAAGCTTCCTGCCATCCAGGACCTCTATACCAGGCGGTGTCAGAATGCCCAAAAAATTGTCAAAGACTCCAGCCAACCTAGTCATAGACTGTTCTCTCTGCTACCGCAAGGCAAGCGGTACCGGAGCACCAAGTCTAGGTCCAAGAGGCTTCTCAACAGCTTCTACCCCCAAGCCATAAGACTCCTGAACATCTATTTGCATTACCCCACCCCCCTTCCCCTCTTTACACCACTGCTACTCTCTGTTGTCATCTATGCATATTCACTTTAATATCTCTACCTACATGTGCATACTACCTCAACTAACCGGTGCCCCCGCACATTGACTCTGTATCGGTACCCCCCTGTAAATAGTATTTTATTGTTATTTTACTTCTGCTCTTTAATTACTTGTTACTTTTATCTCTTATTCTTATCCGTATTTTTTTTTAACTGCATTGTTGGTTAGGGGCTCGTAAGTAAGCATGTGACTAATACAATTTGATTTGATTCAAACAGCTTTTATCCAGTGGGTTTCAACTGTTAGGAAACGTTCTGTTAATGTAATGAAATACCAAGAACATAACATTTCTTTGTCAAGTTCCCTAGATGTGTTGAGAATATTCCAATGCCAAGCAACTATCCTGCACTTTTCCCAGGAAGTTGTGGGAGTGTTGTATACAAAATATCCATAGGACAATCACGCTTTAACCAAGCTCTAAGAAACATATGGTTCTCAGAACGTTATGTGCTAGCTGGGTGACCCCTCTGTAATGCTGCTGAATATACAGACCAAAACCCTCAACAGCCCCCAATGACAAGCCAGACTCTCAGAACGTTATGTGCTAACTGGGATACTTTAAAGAGGTGCTTTAGTTTGTACCTCCTTGGAGAGTTATGACTGTGAGTCACGAAAGTACTGTGTGTCATTAAATACCAACAATAACAACAACAAAATATCTTCATTCCTCAGACCTCATTATTTTTCACTGCCCTTAGGGGAAATGTGTCCTGAATTTCAAAGAGAGCACTTAATATAACTTCTGAACATTTACTTTGACATGTTGATACAAGATAATTTCTTGGAAAAGTTACATAAAAATGGAATTAAAAGTTGTATTAATGGATGCCGGAACCTACCAGTCCTGGAAACATCAACAGCACCAGTAGAAACCTATCTGATCCTATGAAGAGCAACAGGCCCAATACAACCAGATACCGTAATCCTACCTAATGACTATGTTGAATTCTCCTTAAATCTCAGAGTCACCATGTGGGTTATGGGGACAGCATGTGAAAGAGAGAGGGAGAGAAGCACAGGAAGAACATTGCCAATCAATCCCACACAGCACTTCATAGAGAATACTTCATTTTTCACACTAACTTGTTCAACGGTTTTGAATACACTATGTACTGCTTCCAAAAAAATGGCATCTATTCCCTATGTAGTACACTACTTTTGACCAGAGCCCTATGTGCCCTGGCAAAAAGCAGTGCACTATAAAGGGAATGTGGTGCCATATGGGATACAAGAACATGATTTCACCCTAACCAATCTCCCTCATGTACTATAGGCCAGGGAACGTGTCAGTGTGCTAATAAGGAGAGGAGGACATGTGTGTGCTTGCAGTGAAAAGCCAACTGACATTTACTCCTGAGATGCTGACTTGCTGCACCCTCGACAACTACTGTGATTATTATTATTATTTGACCATGCTGGTCATTTATGAACATTTGCACATCTTGGCCATGTTCTGTTATAATCTCCACTCGGCACAGCCAGAAGAGGACTGGCCACCCCTCATAGCCTGGTTCCCCTCTAGGTTTCTTCCTAGGTTCTGGCCTTTCTAGGGAGTTTTTCATAGCCACCGTGCTTCTACACCTGCATTGCTTGCTGTTTGGGTGTTTTAGGCTGGGTTTCTGTACAGCACTTTGAGATATCAGCTGATGTAAGAAGGGCTTTATAAATACATTTGATTTGATTTGACACTGACAACACAGTACAGTTTTTGTTAACCGTGTACAAGCCATTTTTAGATCTGTGTTGAAACATACAGTATTTATACAGCAGAACAGCAATGAGCAAATGGTCAAATACATTCACAGAACGTCTTGATCATTTTCTTGCCTTTAGTACCTGACCTGAATATCTTAGATCACCTTTTGAAACACTTTTAATACAAATGTCATCAGTGAAAAACAAAATTCACTGTTTATTGTTTTATTTACGGAATATTAACCCGTTGTTTTTATCAGAAGAGAAGTGTGTAATTGTGCTCACTGTTTCAGTCAATCAGTAAACACTACCGCACAAAATTATAATTCCCCCTATCAGTGTCGTAATGATAACACAGCGTAGCCTAGTGGTTAGAGCGTTGGACTAGTAACCGGAAGGTTGCAAGTTCAAACCCCCGAGCTGACAAGGTAG
>NC_143041.1:40172446-40199946 GCF_057628025.1 Oncorhynchus mykiss
TGTTTACAGACGGAGGAATGGAGGTGATCCCTCTCGCTCTCCTTTCAATGACGTAATCTGTCTTCCTTTCACCATGACAATGAAATTAACTGGAATGAAACAGGTGTTTATGGGAACGACTCACCCCGTCCCCACACACACAGAGAGAAACACACTTACACACACCCTCATTCGCTGTCTCTATAGGCTATAGTATGGTGTTGAAATGCGTTACAGGCTTGATGGTGAAACATCTGTTTGATAACTCAAGCCAAGCCCACACACACACGCACACACACACACACACACACACACACACACACACACACACACACACACACACACACATAAATGGAGGAGAGAGAGTGAGTGACACACACAGGGATAAATAGAGAGAGAGAAAGATAGAGAGAGAGATAGAGAGTGAGACAGAAACAGAGAGAAAGAGAAAGAGAAGGGGGGGAGAGACAGAGAGAGAAAGAAAGAGAGAGAGAGAGAGACAGACAGACATATAGATAGACAGAGAGAGAGAGATGTTTACTTCAATGTTTACTGTTAATTTGTATTGTTTATTTCTCTTTTGTTTATTATCTAGTTCACTTGCTTTGGCAATGGTAACATGTGTTTAAATTGCCAACCAATTGCAATGCAAACAAAGCCTTTAAATTGAATTGAATTGGGAGAGATGTAAATACGTAGTAGTGTTAAGTAGATTACATTCAGTCCCACTTGCATTATCTACAGCAGTCTGGATACACTTGTTTTTTTGTGCACTCTCTCACTCAACTCAATGTTTATACGAGTAGGCCAACAAGCCTTCCAGCATATACCCCTGTTTCACCATGCCCTCCCTTTCTCTCTTCTCAAATTCAAATTCAAATTCAAGCTGCTTTATTGGCATGAAAAACATTGTGTCAATATTGCCAAAGCAACAATGTATGCAATATACATTGTAACAAAATTATAAATGATAGCAAATAATAATATAAAATGGTAGTAAATAATAATACAAAATTAAATACAAAAATAATAACAATAAAATGGTAACAGTCTACAGTAAACATTAATAATTATAGTAATAACAATAAAAGTAATAATAAGTAAGTTACTGTTTACTATGCAGATGTTATTATTCAGTGTCCCTCAGGCTATGGCAGGAAAATACATATTTGGCTGCAAGAGGAGCCATTGCTCCTTCGCCCATGAGTATTCTTAGTTTTTCCTCTGGGTTCAATTTGTAAAAATGTGGAATATATGTAGTCATTTCTGTGAATAATGAATCTCTTTGTGAGGAATATTTATCACAGTAAAGGAGAAAGTGCATCTCTGTCTCTACCTCCCCTGTCATGCAGTGACCACATACACGCTCTTCTTTGGGTAGCCATGTCTTTTTATGTCTGCCGGTTTCTATTGCCAATCGGTGGTCACTCAGCCTGTACTTGGTAAGGATCTGTCTCTGCTTCGTATCTCTGACAGAGTAGAGATAATCAGCCAATTCATATTCTCTGTTTAGGGTCAGATAGCAATTTAGTCGGCTTTGGGATTTTGTTTCGTTTTTCCAGTATTGTAAGTATGATTCCTTTGATTGGTTCATGATTTTGTTTATTGGAATTCTTTCTTTTGAAGCAGTGCTGGTGTCAGCTTGATTGGTGAGGTCCAACACCAGCTGACTGAGAGGGCTCGTTTCTGGGCTCAGCTCTTGGGCTTGAAGTGCTTTAAATTGCAGACTCGAATTTGGACTTGAATTTAGATGTAGCCAAAATTTTAATGATCTTTTCTGTATTTTCATTATTACTGGAAAACGGCCCAATTCTGCCCTACATGCATTAGTTGGTGTATTTCTCTGGACTTGTAGAATTTTCCGACAGAATTCTGCATGTAGGGTTTCAATTGGATGTTTGTCCCACATTTTAAAATCCAGTTTATTGAGTGGCCCCCAAACCTCACTTCCATAAAGTGCTATTGGTAGGATTACACTGTCAAATATTTTAGTCCAAATTCTAATTGGGATGTTGATTTTGAATAATTTCATTTTTATTGCATACATTGCTCTGCGGGCTTTTTCTTTGAGTGCCTTCACTGCCATATTAAAGTTTCCCGACGCAGATATGGTCAGACCAAGGTAGGTGTAATTTTTTGTGTGTTCAATTAAGGTGTTGTTCAGGGTGAATTTACATTTGTGTTTCTGACATCTGGGTTTTTTTTGGAAAATCATGATTTTAGTTTTTTGGAAATTTACTGCCAGGGCCCAATTATGGCAATATTGCTCCAGAATATTAATGTTTTGTTGAAGACCTTCTTTGGTTGGTGATAGAAGTACCAAGTCATCAGCATATAGCAGGTATTTCACCTCTGTGTCAAATAGTGTGAGTCCTGGGGCTGGAGATTGGTCCAACATGTCTGCTAATTCATTGATATAAATGTTGAAAAGATTTGGACTCAAATTGCAGCCTTGTCTCACACCTCGACATTGTGAAAAAAATTCTGTTCTTTGGTTTTTGATTTTTATTGCACACTTGTTTTCTGTGTACATACATTTTATTAAGTCATACACCTTACCACCAAGCCCACTTTGTAGAATTTTGTAGAATAGCCCTTCGTGCCAAATCGAATCAAATGCTTTTTTAAAGTCAATAAAGCAAGCAAAGATTTTGCCCTCTTTTTTTTGGTGGACGTGTTTATTAATTAGTGTGTGTAAGGTGTATATATGGTCAGTAGTGCGATGGTTAGGGAGAAAGCCAATTTGACATTTACTTATTACATTTTTTTCTTGAAGAAAGGTTTGAATTCTTGAATTCAAAATGCTACAGAAAATCTTTCCCAAGTTACTGTTGACGCAAATTCCCCTGTAATTATTGGGGTCTGATTTGTCTCCACTTTTGTGGATAGGGGAGATGAGCCCCTGGTTCCAGACATCAGGGAAGCAGCCAGAAGTTAAAACCATGTTGAACAATTTAAGCACAGCATTTTGCAACTCAGGTGTGCTGTTTTTCAGCATTTCATTTCTGATGTTGTCTACACCACAAGCCTTTTTTGATTTAATAGATTTTAGCTTTTCATTTAGTTCTTGTTGGGTTATTGGGTAATCTAATGGATTTTGGTTGTTTTTAATGACTGATTCCAGGATGTTCAATTTTTCTTTAATTTCTAATTGGTTCTGGTTTAAGTCTTTTTGTGGGATGTTTTTGTATAGATTATCAAAGTAAGTTTTCCAAATTCCTACATCTTGTATGGCTAATTCTTGTGGCTTTGTTGTGCTTAAATTGTTCCACATGTCCCAGAACTGATTTTGGTCAATTGCGTTTTCAATTTCATCAAGTGTCTTGTTGGTATAATTCAATTTCTTGCATTTCAGTGTTTGTTTATACTGTTTCAGAGTTTCAAAGTATTCATATCGTAGCTCTGGGTTGTTTTGCTGCTTATGTTTTTTGTTTGACATTTGTCTTAGGTGTTTTCTAATTGTTTTACATTCATTATCAAACCATTTGTCAGAAACATT
Organism: Oncorhynchus mykiss; assembly: GCF_057628025.1. NCBI lineage: Eukaryota > Metazoa > Chordata > Actinopteri > Salmoniformes > Salmonidae > Oncorhynchus > Oncorhynchus mykiss. Next base: position 40,175,925 of record NC_143041.1, read on the forward strand.
TTGATTTTTGCTTCTGATGTTGCATTGCTTTGGTTTTCTCAAATTTGCTTTCGATGCTGCTTTTTGGAATATGCAGTTGATGTTTTGGGTAGCTGAATTGACACCATCTTTATTGTTTTGGTACTGTGAGTTATTGAAAAACTGTATAGAGTTCATCATTTCATTTGAGTTCAATGTTTCAATGAATGCCTCTGCACTGTTTGGAGCCCATCTGAACGATTGGTTTATGTTGTAAAGTTTATTGGGCTGTTTTTTTGAATGAATATTGCCGGTTAATTTCTTCAGAAACACGTTGATCTGACTGTGATCTGACAATGGTGTCTGTGGTCTGACAGTGAATGCACTAATGGAGGAGGGGTCAATGTCAGTGATGGCATAATCGACTACACTTGTCCCAAGAGCTGAGCAGTAAGTAAACTGACCTAAAGAGTCCCCTCTGATTCTACCATTAAGCATGTACAGGCCTAAGGCTCGACAGAGATGTACTAACTCTTTTCCATTTTTGTTCAGTATTTGGTCAGGACTGTTTCTATTATTTATAATAGGGCTACTGTACAAGGAGGGGTGTCCAAATATGTGGTGGTTACCTCCCGCATCAGTGTAGTCAGGCTCAGAACCTGTTCTTGCATTGAAATCTCCACAAAGAAGCACTTTACCCTGCGCCTGAAATGTAATGATTTCTGTCTGGAGATTGTCAAAAAACTGATCATCATAATATGATGAATCTGAAGGAGGAGCATAAGCTGCACATATGTATACATCATTGTCACAATAGATTGTACCTTTGTTAAGTTTTAGCCAAATGTGAGTGGTACCTTTTTTCATTTCATTCAGTGCTAAGTCCTGCTTATGCCAAATGATGATTCCACCTGAGTCTCGGCCCCGTTTAACATTTTTATGTTTGATTGATGGTAGTAAACTTTCTCTATAGCCTGAGGGACACTGAGTATCTATGTCTCCACGACACCATGTTTCCAGTAGGATTATGATGTCCTGTCCCTTGATGTTTTTAATCAATTCTGGATTAGTTGTTTTATAACCAAAATGTGAAGAGTATAGGCCCTGGATATTCCAAGAGCTGATAGTTAATGATCTCATTTATAATAAGTGATATTCACTGGTTTGAGTAAAGTACATCGAAAAAAACAAAAAAAATAAAATATGTATATATACATATATATACATACACACATACACATATACATATATATACATACATATATACATACATATATACATACACATACATATATATATACATATATATATACATACACATACATATATACATACACATACATATACACACATACATACATACATACATACACACACACACACACACACACATACATACACACACACACACATACATACATACATATATATATACATATATATACACATACACATACATATATATATATATATATATATATATATATATATATACACACATACATGCAGATACACATATACACACATACATACATACATACACACACACGCGCACACACACACACACACACACACACACCATTACATATAATAATTATTATAATACCGGTGTCAATACATTTAGGAATATTTGTAAACAAATGAATAAGAATGGAATAAGATTGCATTGTACTTATGTTATGTGCAATCTGCAACCCTGTGTGTTTGTGTGTGTGTGTGTGCGCGTGCGTGCCCGTGTGTGAATTAAAGGGACTGTCTAGCTCAGTAGTCTGCATATTAGTTGCAGTAGTTGGCGCACCTCTCCTATCTCTGATTGTTCTAGGGGTCTTCTGCCAGAGGTTACCTCAGCATATGTAGGCTGACGATCTAATTGATACATGGTGTGGACTGCATCATGTGGTCTACTTCCCTGAAGGGCAGTGTTCTGACCGACCCTGGAGTAGTGGTCAGAGCTGTGTTGTGATGGGCTGGGTCTAGTAGAGCTGTGTTGTGATGGGACAGGTCTAGTAGAGCTGTGTTGTGATGGGCCGGGTCTAGTAGAGCTGCGTTGTGATGGGCCGGGTCTAGTAGAGCTGTGTTGTGATGGGCCGGGTCTAGTAGAGCTGTGTTGTGATGGGCCGGGTCTAGTAGAGCTTTGTTGTGATGGGCCAGGTCTAGTAGAGCTGTGTTGTGATGGGCCAGGTCTAGTAGAGCTGTGTTGTGATGGGCCAGGTCTAGTAGAGCTTTGTTGTGATGGGCCAGGTCTAGTAGAGCTGTGTTGTGATGGGCCGGGTCTAGTAGAGCTGTGCTGTGTTGGGCCTGGTCTAGTAGAGCTGTGCTGTGTTGGGCCTGGTCTAGTAGAGCTGTGCTGTAATAAGCCATGTCTGGCTCTTTTCTCCTCGGGATGGTGGAGGTACTGTTGTTTCAGAAGGTGGGGCGTGGGACCTTTGTTGCTGGGGTGATGGGTGTGTGGGTCCCTGCCAAGTGTTGCATCTTTTAGGTCCTTGGCAAAGGTTCTGATACTGTCCTGATCAAGATGTATATTATCATATAAGTGTTGACATGTCAGAGTGGGGTGGTGAGCCGTTCTGACGTTGAGCAGTGAGGCACAGTCCACAGTGATCTGTTGATTTATTTTGTCGATCAACTTTTCTGGGAAGTCTTTTCTTGGTAGGAGGGTGGACACAACTATATTGGTTGTTGGGAACATAGCCTGTGCCCGTTCTGCCACTCTTCTCACTGCCCCAGATACATTTTCACCTTTGGCATGAAGGTCGTTTGTGCCAGTGTGGATGATGATGTTGTCAGGGGTGTCAATCCTGGTCTGACTGAGTAGCTGCATTGCACTCTCAGTTGTAGGACACCAGAACTTATACACCTGGTGTCTAGGGAATAATCTTTCCTGGACTAAGAACTTCCCATTTGAATCAATTAGAATTGCAGTTGTGGGTGATTGTCTGGGTGGAGCAGACTGGGAGGCTGGTATTCTGACCTGGGCTGGAGCAGACTGGGAGGCTGGTAGGTTAACCTGGGCTGGAGCAGACTGGGAGGCTGGTATTCTGACCTGGGCTGGAGCAGACTGGGAGGCTGGTAGGTTGACCTGGGCTGGAGCAGACTGGGAGGCTGGTAGGTTAACCTGGGCTGGAGCAGACTGGGAGGCTGGTATTCTGACCTGGGCTGGAGCAGACTGGGAGGCTGGTAGGTTGACCTGGGCTGGAGCAGACTGAGAGGCTGGTAGGTTGACCTGGGCTGGAGCAGACTGGTAGGCTGGTGCAGTGTCATCCGGCTGTGTAGTGGAGGCCATGCTGGTCTCAGGTTCTGCTTGTTTTGTACCAAGCGGGTGTTCTCTAGATGCAGAGGACACAATGACTCTCTGCCGGTTGAGGGTGTCAATGTACCTCTCTTTTTGTTCGAGCTCCTTTCTAGTTGTGCTCAGATGGTCTCTGAGGTCATCATTTGTCTGACTCAGCTTGTCCATTCTGCTTTCTAATTTAGCTATGGATGCTCTGCTCTCCTCCCTGAACTGTTTCATCTCTTCTTTGAGTTTCTGGACAGTGTCCTCCTCTTGAAGCTTCTTCTCTCTGAGTTCTATGACCTCTGCTTCGACTAGAGAGAGGGTGTTGTGGAAACGTTGCATAGCAGGTGTTCTTATTGAAATTGTCATGTCCTTGACTCTGTCTGCTGCAGGTGAGGTAGGTAAAGGGACGTTGAGGGCTTCCTGCTGGGTCACAGAGACCATTGGGGTCTGCTTTTCTCCATCTCCCTCCTTGACTTTTTCCTCATTTTCTGAGATGATGTCAGCGTCTTCTTTTAGGGTAGCAAACCTATTCTCAAAAGCCTGGAGGCTTGAATCATTGCCTTGTATCAATACAGTTCCATTATTATATAAGTTTACTGTTTGATATGTGTTGCTCTGGTCAGCTTCTTCAAAAATGCTGATCTGACATCTCTTCTCTTTCTCTCTTTCTCTTTCTCTCTCTCTTTTTCTTTCTTTCTCTCTCTCTCTCTCTCTCTCTCTCTCTCTCTCTCTCTCTCCCCATCTCTCTCTCTCTCTTTCCCCATACTCTCTCTCTCTCTTCCCATACTCTCTCTCCCCATACTCTCTCTCTCCCTCTCTCCCCATACTCTCTCTCTCTCCCCATACTCTCTCTCTCTCTCTCCCCATACTCTCTCTCTCTCTCTCTCTCTCTCTCTCTCTCCCCCATACTCTCTCTCTCGCTCTCTCCCCCCTACTATTTCTCTCTCTCTCTCTCTCTCTCTCTCTCTCTCTCTCTCTCTCTCTCTCTCTCTCTCTCTCTCTCTCTCTCTCTCTCTCTCCCCCCTACTCTCTCTCTCTCCCCCCTACTCTCTCTCTTTCTCTCTCTCTTCCTCGCTCTCCCCCCCTTCTCTTTCTCTCTTTCTTTTTCTTTCTCTCTCCCTCTCTCTCTCGCTCTCTCTTTCTCCCTCTCTCTCTCTCCCCTTCTCTCTCCCTCTCTCCCCCCTTCTCTATCTCTCTCTCTCTCTCTCTTTCTCTCTCTCTCTCTCTCTCTCTCCCTCTCCCCTCTACTCTCTCTCTCCCCCCTACTCCCTCTCTTTCCCTCTCTCTTCCTCTCTCTCTCCCCCTTCTCTTTCTCTCTTTCTCTTTCTCTCTCTCTTTTTCTTTCTCTCTCTCTCTCTCTCGCTCTCTCTCTCTCTCTCTCTCTCTCTCTCTCTCTCTCTCTCTCTCTCTCTCTCTCTCTCTCTCTCTCCCTTTCTCCCTCTCTCTCTCTCCCCTTCTCTCTCTCTCTCTCCCCCCTACTATTTCTCTCTCTCTCTCTCCCCATCTCTCTCTCTCTCTCTTTCCCCATACTCTCTCTCTCTCCCCCCATACTCTCTCTCTCCCCATACTCTCTCTCTCTCTCCCCATACTCTCTCTCTCTCTCTCTCTCTCCCCATACTCTCTCTCTCTCTCTCTCTCCCCCGAACTCTCTCTCTCCCCCTACTCTCTCTCTCTCTCTCTCTCTCTCTCTCTCTCTCCCGAACTCTCTCTCTCCCCATTCTCTCTCTCCCTCCCACTCTCTCTCTCTCCCCTTCTCACTCTCGCTCTCTCTCACCCTTCCCTTTCTCTCTCTCTCTTTCTCTCTCCCCATTGCTCTCTTTCTCTCTGTCTCCCCCCTTCTCTTTCTCTCTCTCTTTCCCCCTCATCTCTGTCTCTCTCTCTCTCTCTTTATTTCTCTATCTCCCCCTTTTATCTCCCCCTTTATTTCTCTATCTCCCCCTCACTTTCTCTCTCACCCCTTCTCGCTCTCTCTCCTTCTCTCTCTGTCTCTTTCTCTCCCCCTTATCTTTCTCTCTCTCTGTCTCTCTCTCTCCCCCTTCTTTCTCTCTCCCCTTCTTGCTCTCTCTCCCTTGCTATATTCTCTCTCTCTTTCTCTCTCTCTCGCTCTCTCTCTCCCCTCCTTGCTCTCTCTCCTCGCTCTCTCTCTTTCTCTCTCGCTTTCCCCCTCATCTCTCTCTCTCTCTGACTCTCTCTCTAGCTCCCCCTTCTCTCTCTCTTTCTCCCCCTTCTTGTTCTCTCTCCCCCTTCCTTCTCTTTCTGTCTCTCTCTTTCTCTCTCTCTCCCTCTCTCTTTTTCTCTCTCTCCCGCTTCTCTTATTCTCTCTCTTTCTCTCTCTACTCCTTATTGTTCTCCCTCTCCCCTTCCCTCTCTTTCTCTCTCTCTCTCTCTCTCTCTGTCTCTCTCTCTCTCTCTCTCTCTCTCTCTCTCTCGCTCTCTCCCGCTTCTCCTCCTCTCTCTCTCTCTCTCTCTCTCTCTGTCTCTCTCTCTCTCTCTCTCTCTCTCTACCCCCTTCTCTCTCTCCGCCTTCTCCCTCTCTTTCTCTCTTTGGTAAGTCATGTGACTTCTCTGAAGTGGAGGCCTATAAACCAGCAGTACTGGGGGCTCAATCTCCATACTGTGCTCTGATTGGCTCTCAGAGGGCACTGCTCTGCTGGAAACAGACCCTGTGTTTCTCCTCCCGGGAGCAAATGACATCCCACAGTAAAGTGTGTAAGTGTGTGTGTGTGTGGGGGGGGGTGAATAAATTACATTCCTCACAGTAAAGCGAGGAGTGTGTGTGGGACCAGACCATTTACCCAAACAGGAAGGTCAATGCACGCACACACACACACACACACACACACACGCACGCACGCACGCACGCACACACACACACACACACACACACACACACTAACTCCACAAGCATACCATAGCTGATAAACCAACAAGACGATTGGTATGTTACCGGGTGAAGAAAGAGATTGTTTCATTTGAAAGATAGCTTGTTTCATTTCATAATAACGATGTTGTTTGACACTGAAAAGTAGTGCAATGATCTGCGTGTCTCACCGCTCTGCGTGCCTCGCCGCTCTGCGTGTTCACCCGTTGTCATTGAGGGGTATTTTGGGCTACAGACAGTGAGAAAGTCTGTGAGATATGAATATATATATAAAAATAACACATCCTAGATCTGAATGAATGAAATACTTTTTTCTTTACAAAGTTGAATGTGCTGACAACAAAATCACACAAAAATTATCAATGGAAATCAAATGTATCAACCCATGGAGGTTTGGATTTGGAGTCACACTCAAAATTAGTGGAAAACCACACTACAGGCTGATCCAACTTTGATGTAATGTCCTTAAAACAAGTCAAAATGAGGCTCAGTAGTGTGTGTGGCCTCCGCGTGCCTGTATGACCTCCCTACAATGCCTGGGCATGCTCCTGATGAGGTGGCGGATGGTCTCCTGAGGGATCTCCTCCCAGACCTGGACTAAAGCATCCACCAACTCCTGGACAGTCTGTGGTGCATGGAGCGAGACATGATGTCCCAGATGTGCTCAATTGGATTCAGGTCTGGGGAACGGGCGGGCCAGTCCATAGCATCAATGCCTTCCTCTTGCAGGAACTGCTGACACACTCCAGCCACATGAGGTCTAGCATTGTCTTGCATTAGGAGGAACCCAGGGCCAACCGCACCAGCATATGGTCTCACAAGGGGTCTGAGGATCTCATCTCGGTACCTAATGGCAGTCAGGCTACCTCTGGCGAGCACATGGAGGGCTGTGCGGCCCCCCAAAGAAATGCCACCCCACACCATGACTGACCCACCGCCAAACCGGTCATGCTGGAGGATGTTGCAGGCAGCAGAACGTTCTCCACGGCGTCTCCAGACTGTCACGTCTGTCACATGTTCTCAGTGTGAACCTGCTTTCATCTGTGAAGAGCACAGGGCGCCAGTGGCGAATTTGCCAATCTTGGTGTTCTCTGGCAAATGCCAAATGCCCTGCACGATGTTGGGCTGTAAGCACCTGTGGACATCGGGCCCTCATACCACCCTCATGGTGTCTGTTTCGGACCGTTTGAGCAGACACATGCACATTTTTGGCCTGCTGGAAGTCATTTTGCAGGGCTCTGGCAGTGCTCCTCCTGCTCCTCCTTGCACAAAGGCGGAGGTAGCGGTCCTGCTGCTGGGTTGTTGCCCTCCTACGGCCTCCTCCACGTCTCCTGATGTACTGGCCTGTCTCCTGGTAGCGCCTCCATGCTCTGGACACTACGCTGACAGACACAGCAAACCTTCTTGCCACAGCTCGCATTGATGTGCCATCCTGGATGAGCTGCACTACCTGAGCCACTTGTGTGGGTTGTAGACTCCGTCTCATGCTACCACTAGAGTGAAAGCACCGCCAGCATTCAAAAGTGACCAAAACATCAGCCAGGAAGCATAGGAACTGAGAAGTGGTCTGTGGTCACCACCTGCAGAACCACTCTTTTATTGGGGGTGTCTTGCTAATTGCCTATACTTTCCACCTGTTGTCTATTCCATTTGCACAACAGCATGTGAAATTTATTGTCAATCAGTGTTGCTTCCTAAGTGGACAGTTTGATTTCACAGAAGTGTGATTGACTTGGAGTTACATTGTGTTGTTTAAGTGCTCCCTTTATTTTTTTGAGCAGTGTATAATAGCTCAATTCATGTTTCAAGCCTGTCTTTTAAATCAGCTACTAATTGGTGTGTCCAGGACAAACCAGCTCTCACAGTCTCATGTCAGAATTAGATGTTCAACCATGGTTAAGGTTAATTTCAGGCATTAACTTCAAATTCTTAAGGTTAGGTATTAACTCTGAATGGTTCAGGTAAGGGTTTGGGATAGGCTTATAAACCCAAAATTTAAAAAACTCCCACTGTCGCTAGATTTGAACTTGCAACCTTTTAGAATCAGAGGCTGACGCTTTATGCCCATCCTCCATCCCCATCCACAATACACAAAACCGAACCATACTTGAAGGTAACAGCACTCAATATTGCCCCTAGGGGCCGGTTTCCAAGTCATTTTCCCGACATCCTGAGACATAGACGGACGTCAAATACTGACTTGTATCATGGGTGTCCTGGCTATCCAGGACAGTGTCCAATGACAGTGATACAGTTCACAGGGAGAGAAGACTCGGTGTCTCTGTCACCACCCTCCTTATCTCTTTGTCTCTCTTCTTTTACTGTTGTAACATAGACGCACTGTCCCTCTTTTACTGTCTCTTTTACTGTCCCTCTTTTACTGTATCTTTTACTGTCTCTTTTACTTTCCCTCTTTTACGGTCCCTCTTTTACTGTTCCTCTTTTCCTGTCCCTCTTTTACTGTCCCTTTTTTACGGTCCCTCTTTTACTGTCCCTCTTTTACTGTCCCTCTTTTACTGTCTCTTTTACTGTCTCTTTTCCTGTCTCTCTTACTGTCCCTCTTTTACTGTCCCTCTTTTACTGTCCCTCTTTTACTGTATCTTTTACTTTCCCTCCTTTACTTTCCCTCTTTTACTGTCCCTCTTTTACTGTCTCTTTTACTGTCTATTTTACTGTCCCTCTTTTACTGTCCCTTTTTTACGGTCCCTCTTTTACTGTCCCTCTTTTACTGTCCCTCTTTTACTGTCTCTTTTACTGTCTCTTTTCCTGTCTCTCTTACTGTCCCTCTTTTACTGTCCCTCTTTTACTGTCTCTTTTACTGTCTCTTTCTGTATCTTTTACTTTCCCTCCTTTACTTTCCCTCTTTTACTGTCCCTCTTTTACTGTCTCTTTTACTGTCTCTTTTACTTTCCCTCTTTTACGGTCCCTCTTTTACTGTCCCTCTTTTACTGTCCCTCTTTTACTGTCTCTTTTACTGTCTCTTTTCCTGTCCCTCTTTTACTGTCCCTCTTTTCCTGTCCCTCATTTACTTTCCCTCTTTTCCTGTCTCTCTTACTGTCCCTCTTTTACTGTCTCTTTTACTGTCTCTTTTACTTTCTCTCCTTTACTTTCCTTCTCTTACTGTCCCTCTTTTACTGTCCCTCTTTTACAGTCTCTTTTACTGTCTCTTTTACTGTCTCTTTTACTGTCCCTCTTTTCCTGTCTCTTTTACTGTCTCTTTTACTTTCCCTCTTTTACAGTCCCTCTTTTACTGTCTCTCTTACTGTCCCTCTTTTACTGTCCCTCTTTTACTGTCCCTCTTTTACTGTCTCTTTTACTGTCCCTCCTTTACTTTCCCTCTTTTACTGTCCCTCTTTTACTGTCTCTTGTACTGTCTCTTTTACTGTTCCTCTTTTACTGTCTCTTTTAGTGTCTCTTTTACTGTCCCTCTTTTACGGTCCCTCTTTTACTGTCCCTCTTTTACTGTCCCTCTTTTACTGTCTCTTTTACTGTCTCTTTTACTTTCCCTCTTTTACTGTCACTCTTTTACTGTCTCCTTTACTTTCCCTCTTTTACTTTCCCTCAGCTGTCTCTCTTTTACTGTCCCTCTTTTACTGTCCCTCATTTACGGTCCCTATTTAACGTTCCCTCTTTTACTGTCTCTTTTACTGTCTCCTTTACTTTCCCTCTTTTACTTTCCCTCAGCTGTCTCTCTTTTACTGTCCCTCTTTTACTGTCCCTCATTTACGGCCCCTATTCAACGGTCCTTCTTCTACTGTCTCTTTTACGGCCTCTTTTACTGTCCCTTTTTTACTGTCCCTCTTTTCCTGTCCCTCATTTACTGTCCCTCCTTTACTGTCTCTTTTACTGTCCCTCTTTTACTGTCTCTTTTACTGTCTCTTTTACTGTCCCTTTATCACTGTCCCTGATTTACTGTCCCGGATTTACTGTCTCTTTTACTGCATTTTTGTCTCTTTACCAAGGCCAGGCTCGCAGTCGGCATTCTAATTCATCCCAATGGTGTTCTATGGGGTTGAGGTCAGGGCTCTGTGCAGGCCAGTCAAGTTCTTCCACACCCATCTCGACAAACCATTTCTGTATGGACCTGTCACAGCTCTCGTCGTAATGAGGATCGTACCAAATCGCAGCGTGGTAAGTGTTCATGATTTTATTTGATCACAAAACACTCTAACAAAATAAACAAGAGGGAAAACCGAAACAGTTCTGTAAGTTGCATAAACTATACAGAAAACAACTACCCACAAAACACAGGTGGGAAAAGGCTGCCTAAGTATGGATTTGAGAACCATACCGGGCCAAAACATAGAAATAAAGAAACTAGAATGCTCACCCTAGTCACACCCTGGCCTAACCAAAATAGAGAATAAAAGCCTCTCTATGGCCAGGGCGTGACAGGACCTCACTTTGTGCACAGGGGCATTGTCTTGCTGAAACAGGAAAGTGTCTTCTCCAAACTGTTGAGTACAGAATCGTCAAGAATGTCATTGTAGGCTGTAGCGTTAAGATTTCCCTTCACTTCAAGGGGCCTAGCCCGAACCATGAAAAACAGCCTCAGACCTCCTCCACCAAACTTTACAGTTGGCACTATGTATTGGGGCAAGTAGCGTTCTCCTTGCATGTGTCAAACCCAGATTTGTCTGTCGGACTGCCAAATGGTGAAGTGTGATTTATCAATCCAGAGAATGTGTTTCCACTGCTCCAGAGTCCTATGGCGGTGAGCTTTACACCACTCCAGCCGACGCTTGGCATTGCGCATTGCACATGGTGATCTTAGGCTTGTGTACAGCTGCTCGGCCATGGAATCCCATTTCATGAAGCCCACTGACAAACAGTTATTGTGCTGACATTGCTTCCAGAGGCAGTTTGGAACTCGGTAGTGAGTGTTGCAACCGAGGACAGACAAGGCCATTCTACTGCCAATGTTTGTCTCTGGAGATTGCATGGCCGAGTACACCTGTCAGCAACTGTTGTGACTGAAATAGCCGATTTCAGTCATTTGAAGTGGTGTCAACATACTTTGTTGAGTGTGTGGAGAGATTTGTATAGGATTCCTGGTAATAGACAAATGAATGTGTGACAAAGATCATAATGTTTGTTGGAGCATACATGCATATGACCAACTGAATGTGTTTCCCATATTGACTAACTGAATATGTTTCCCATATTGACTAACTGAATATGTTTCCCATATTGACTAACTGAATATGTTTCCCATATTGACTAACTGAATATGTTTCCCATATTGACTAACTGAATATGTTTCCCATATTGACTAACTGAATATGTTTCCCTAACTGAATATGTTTCCCATATTGACTAACTGAATATGTTTCCCATATTGACTAACTGAATGTGTTTCCCATATTGACTAACTGAATATGTTTCCCATATTGACTAACTGAATATGTTTCCCATATTGACTAACTGAATATGTTTCCCATATTGACTAACTGAATATGTTTCCCATATTGACTAACTGAATATGTTTCCCATATTAACTAACTGAATGTGTTTCCCATATTGACTAACTGAATATGTTTCCCATATTGACTAACTGAATATGTTTCCCATATTGACTAACTGAATGTGTTTCCCATATTGACTAACTGAATATGTTTCCCATATTGACTAACTGAATATGTTTCCCATATTGACTAACTGAATATGTTTCCCATATTGACTAACTGAATATGTTTCCCATATTGACTAACTGAATGTGTTTCCCATATTGACTAACTGAATATGTTTCCCATATTGACTAACTGAATATGTTTCCCATATTGACTAACTGAATATGTTTCCCTAACTGAATATGTTTCCCATATGACCAACTGAATATGTTTCCCATATTGACTAACTGAATATGTTTCCCATATGACCAACTGAATATGTTTCCCTAACAGAATATGTTTCCCATATTGACTAACTGAATATGTTTCCCATATTGACTAACTAAATATGTTTCCCTAACTGAATATGTTTCCCATATTGACTAACTGAATATGTTTCCCTAACTGAATATGTTTCCCATATTGACTAACTGAATATGTTTCCCTAACTGAATATGTTTCCCATATTGACTAACTGAATATGTTTCCCATATTGACTAACTGAATATGTTTCCCATATTGACTGACTGAATATGTTTCCCTAACTGAATATGTTTCCCATATTGACTAACTGAATATGTTTCCCTAACTGAATATGTTTCCCATATTGACTAACTGAATATGTTTCCCATATTGACTAACTGAATATGTTTCCCATATTGACTAACTGAATATGTTTCCCTAACTGAATATGTTTCCCATATTGACTAACTGAATGTGTTTCCCATATTGACTAACTGAATATGTTTCCCATATTGACTAACTGAATATGTTTCCCATATTGACTAACTGAATATGTTTCCCTAACTGAATATGTTTCCCATATTGTCACGATCGTTTGTAGAAAAGGACCAAGAATGTTGAGTTCCACATCATTTATTAATAGTGAAACATAACAATAAACAATAAACGATAAACGAACAACGAACCGTGACTACAGAGGGGCTACATACACTTACTCAAAATACAAAATACAAAATCCCACAAACACAGGTGGGAACAAACACTACTATATGATCCCCAATTAGAGACAACGATTACAAGCTGCCTCTAATTGGGAATCATACAAATCACCAACATAGAAACATGAAAACTAGAACACCCACATAGAAATAATAAACTAGACTAAACCCCCAGTCACGCCCTGACTTACTCCACCATAGAAAATAAGGACTCTCTATGGTCAGGACGTGACACATATGGTCAATATTGACATCTCTATGTACCCCCTCTATTTCCCCCTTATCACCCTCTCTCTCCATTCTCTCTCTCTATCTTCCCATCTATATCTCCTTCTCTCTCTCTATCCTCACCCTCTCTCTATCCCCTCTCTCTTTCTCTCTATCCATCCCCCTTTCTCCCCTCTCCACTCTTCCTCCCTCTCTCTCTGCCCATGTTGTGCTGTAGGTGATGAAATGTTGCAGATGGTAAGTCTGAATTCCTGGAATCTGTCTCCTTGTTTATCAGAACCGGCTGTGAATGAGGTACTGCTGATCGACCAACCAAACGGCTTTCCCACAGAAATTATTGGCCAACCAAGACCCTTTACTAGAACCCCAGAGTGAGACCCATATTCAGAGTTTGATATGGGATTAATCCTCATGTGAGCGTGTGTGAGCGTGTGTGTGTGTGTGTGTGTGTGTGTGTGTGTGTGTGTGTGTGTGTGTGTGTGTGTGTGTGTGTGTGTGTGTGTGTGTGTGTGTGTGTATATATATATTCTTGGTTCAGAGTTTTATGTGTTTAAGGAAGGAAGGCTGATTGTTCCTGTTTGGGCGTCTGTGTGAGTCCGTCGTTCCAGTGTTGGTCATCTGGCAAAACACACGCACAGTAGTAGAAAAATAGTTTAAAAAAAAAAGACCAACTGGGGACATTTTGTTGGTCCCCACAAAGTCAAATTATATTTCTAGGGGGTTTAGGATTAAGGTTAGAATTTGTGTTAGGGTTATTATTAGGATTAGGGTTAGGGTTAGGAGCTAGGGTAAGTTTTAGGGTTAGGGTTAGGGTACGGATTAGGGTTATGTTTAGGGTTGGGTTTAGGGAAAATAGGATTTTGAATGGGACTGAATTGTGTCCACACAAGGTTAGGTGTACAAGACTATGTATGTGTGTGTGTGTGTGTGTGTGTGTGTGTGTGTGTGTGTGTGTGTGTGTGTGTGTGTGTGTGTGTGTGTGTGTGTGTGTGTGTGTGTGTGTGCGTGCGTGTGCGTGCGCGTGCGTGCGTGTGTGTGTGTGTGTTTGTCGTTTCTCTAATCTTTCCCCTTTCTTTGTCTTTTTCTATTTTTCTGTCTGTGTTTCATTAACTTCGCTCGATCGGTCTCTCTCTCTCTCTCTCTCTCTCTCTCCCTCCCTCTCTCTCTCCCTCTCTCTCTTCCTCTCTCTCTCTCTCTCTCTCTCTCTCTCTCTTCCTCTCTCTCTCTCTCTCTCTCTCTCTCTCTCTCTCTCTCTCAAATCAATTCAATTCAAGGGGCTTTATTGGCATGGGAAACATATGTTTACATTGCCAAAATAAGTGAAATAGATCATAAACAAAGTGAAATAAACAATACAACATTGAAGTAAACATTACACTCACGAAAGTTCGTGTTGTAATGATGTGCAAATAGTTAAAGTACAAAAGGGAAAATAAATCAACATACATATTTGGTTGTATTTACAATGGTGTTTTTTTCTTTGTATTATGTTTTACCAGATCTAGTGTGTTACATTCTCCTACGTTAATTTAACATTTACACAAACTTCAAAGTGTTTCCTTTCAAATGGTATCAAGAATATGCACATCCTTGCTTCAGGTCCTGAGCTACAGGCAGTTAGATTTGGATATGTCATTTTAGCCGAACATTGCCAAAGCAAGTGAACTCGATAATAAACAAAACTGAAATAAACAATAAAAATGAATAGTAAACATTACACTCACAAAAGTTCCAAAAGAATAAAGTCCTTACAAATGTCATATTATGTGCAAATAGTTAAAGTACACAGGGGATGTATTTACAAAGGTGTTTGTTCTTGCTTGCCCTTTTCTTGTGACAACAGGTCACTCTCTCTCTGTCCCCCCCCCCCTCTCTCTCTCTCTCTCTCTGTTTCTCCCTCTCTCTCTCTCTCTCTCTCTCTCTGTTTCTCTTCCCCCCACCCCTCTTTCTCTCTCTCTCTCTCTCTCTCTCTCTCTCTCTCTCTCTCTCACACTCTCTCTCTCTCTCACACACTCTCTCTCTCTCTCTCACTCTCTCTCTCACTCTCACTCTCTCTCTCTCTCTCTCTCTCTCTCACTCTCTCTCTCTCTCTCTCTCTGTTTCCCCCCCCACCCCTCTCTCTCTCTCTCTCTCTCTCTCTCCCTCTCACACACACACTCTCACACATGCAAGCCGTAAAACTCAATTAAAGCGCCTCTTTCCTGGAAATGACGAAACATAAGGTATGCAGGGAATAGGAACCGTGTGTGTGTGTGTGTGTGTGTGTGCGTGCGTGCGTGTATGAAATTCTCCATACAGACCCTCATGTACAGACACGTTCTACACACTGTTAACCACAGACTATCATAAATCTCTCCCACATGGAACCTTTCACCTCTCTGACCTCACATACACTCATTCTCTCATCCCCTCACCTCTTTATTTCTCTCTCTCTCTCTCTCTCTCTCTCTCTCTCTCTCTCTCTCTCTCATGTCAATTCTATTTAAGGGGCTTTATTGGCATGTTTACGTTGCCAAAGCAAGTGAAATAGATAATAAACAAAAGTGAAATAAACAATACAAAATTAACAGTAGACATTACTCTCACAAAAGTTGCAAAATAATAATGACATTTCAAATGTCATAGTATGTCTATATACAGTGTTGTAATGATGTATTTACAATGGTATTTGTTCTTCACTGGTTGCCCTTTTCTTGTGGCAACAGGTCACAAATCTTGCTGCTGTGATTGCACACTGTGGTATTTCACCCAATAGACATGGGAGTTTATCAAAATTGGATTTGTTTTTCGAATTCTTTGTTGGTCTGTGTAATTGAGGGAAATATGTGTCTCTAATGCGGTCATACATTGGGTAGGAAGTTAGGAAGTGCAGCTCAGTTTCCACCTCATTTTGTGGGCAGTGTCCACATAGCCTGTCTTCTCTTGAGAGCCAGGTCTGCTTTCGATGGCCTTTCTCAATAGCAAGGCTATGCTCACTGAGTCTGTACATAGTCAAAGAGTTCCTTCATTTTGGGTCAGTTGCAGTGCTGAGGTAATCTGCCACTGTGTACTCTCTGTTTAGGGACAAATAGCATTCTAGTTTGGTCAGGTTTTTTTGTATATTCTTTCTGTAGGTGATGGCTTTGTTATGGAAGGTTTGGGAATCACTTCCTTTTAGGCAGTTGTAGAATTTTACGTATCTTTTCTGGATTTGGTCATTAGCGAGTAACGGTATAATTCTGCTCTGCATGCAATATTTGGTGTTTTACGTTATACACTGAGGATATTTTTGCAGAATTCTGCATGCAGTCTCAATTTGGTGTTTGACCCATTTTGTGAATTCTTGGTTGGTGAGCAGACCACAGAACTCACAACCATAAAGGGCAATGGGTTCTATAATTGATTCAAGTATTTTTAGCCAGATCCTAATTATTATGTCAAATTTTATGTTCCATTTGATGGCATAGAAGGCCCTTCTTGCCTTGTCTCTCAGATCGTTCACAGCTTTGTGGAAGTTACCTGTGGCGCTGATTTTCAGACAGAGGTATGTATAGTTTTTTGTGTGCTCTAGGGCAACGGTGTCTAGATGGAATTTATATTTGTGGTCCTGGCGACTGGACCTTTTTTGGAACACCATTATTTTGGTCCTACTGAGATTTGCTGTCTGGGCCCAGGTCTGTCAGGGCCCAGGTCTGACAGAATCTGTGCAGAAGATATAGGTGCTGCTGTAGGCCCTCCTTGGTTGGTGACAGAAGCACCAGATAATCACCAAACAGTAGACATTTGACTTCAGATTCTAGTAGGGTGATGCCGGGTGCTGCAGACTGTTCTAGTGCCCTCTCCAATTTGTTGATATATATGTTGAGGAGGGTGGGTCTTAAGCTGCATCCCTGTCTTTCCCCCACGCCCTGTGGAAGGAAATGTGTGTGTTATGTGTTACCAATTTTAACTGCACACTTGTTGTTTTTGTACATGGATTTTATAATGTTGTATGTTTTTCCCCCAACATACCTTTCCATCAATTTGTATAGCAAGCCCTCATGCCAAATTGAGTCTAAAGCTTTTTTGAAATCAACAAAGCATGTTTTTCTGTCGTTTGATAATTTGGTAAAAAGCCAATTTGACATTTGCTCAGTACATTGTTTTCACTGGGGAAATGAATCTGCTGTTACTGATAATGCAGAGGATTTCCCCAAGGTTTCTGTTGATGCATATCCTAAGGAAGTTTGTGGAGTCAAATTTGTCTCCACTTTTGTGGATTGGGGTGATCAGCCCTTGGTTCCAAATTTTGGGGAAGATGCCAGAGCTGAGGATGGTGCTAAAGAGTTTAAGTATAGCCAATTGGAATTTGTGGTCTGTATATTTTATCATTTAATTGAGGATAACATCAACACCACAGACCTTTTTGGGTTGGAGGGTTTATATTTTGTCCTGTAGTTCATTCAATGTAATTGGAGAATCCAGTGGGATCTGGTAGTCTTTAATAGTTGATTCTAGGATGTGTATTTGGTCATGTATATGTTTTTGCTGTTTGTTCTTTGGTATAGAGCCAAAAAGATTGGGGAAGTGGTTTATCCATGCATCTCCGTTTTGGATAGATAACTCTTCACGTTGTTGTTTGTTTGGTGTTTTCCAATTTTCCCAGAAGTGGTTAGATTCTATGGATTCTGTAATTACATTGAGCTGATTTCTGACGTGCTGTTCCTTCTTTTTCTGTAGTGTATTTCTGTATTGTTTTAGTGATTCACCATATTGAAGTCTCAGGTTTTCTGGGTCTCTATGTTTTTGGTTAACTAGGTTTCTCAATTTCTTTCAAAAATACACAAGGGATCTGTAGATTCAGAGGTGAATAAATCTCTCAATGTTATCCATTGTTTCCATATGTCTTACCACAATCGGGTTGGATTGACCGATGTTTTTCTGACTGTCCCTGGGACATCAACTTAGTCAAAATATAAAACCCTGTTGTTTAACAATTCTTGTTCAACGAAAACAACTTTCAATCATTATCATCGTCCGTATCTACAGGGGGAAATGGGAGCTAGTTGGCATAGTTGGCACAGTTGGCACAGTTGGCACGGTTGGCATAGTTGGCATAGTTGGCAGCTTATTAGTTTCACCATCTTCTGGAGGAACAGAAAACATTAAAGCTGCTGAAATCCTACCAGCCAGTCACAGATCACCTTACAACCTGTAAATGACACAATTAAGCAAACTAAACCTAAAACACATGCTGTGGCCCATTGGGCAATTTGGGATCCCCAATTTCCAAGGAGAGATTCCAATTCCAAATTGCAAGCGTCCAATCTGGTTTTGGATAATTATTCTTACCAACAGTGGCAATGTATTCAGCATGATCAGTCACATTAGAATGATCTTAGACATTAGAGTGATCTGGGACAAATGTACAAAATTCATCACCAATGATTGCACAAGTGCCCCCTTGACCTGCCAAAATATAGTCTCTGTTTTGCAGAGCTAACTTACGCAATTCTTAAATTTCCCCATTAAATTCTTCCAGGGCATTTGGAGTAGCATTGCCAATTTTCTCTATGTGTCTAGAGACGTTATGATGTTTGGTCTAATGCAACCCCATACCCAGGAAAACACACCCCAAAGACCCTGGAGGCAGGTGCCTGAGTGATGTCAGCCACAGATCTCTTATCTCTCCTCATTCCAGGATGTTTTACCTTTTTTTAAACTAGGAAGGTCAGTTAAGAACAAATTCTTATTTCCAATGCCGGCCTAGGAACAGTGGGATAACGGCCTGTTCAGGGGCAGAACGACAGATTTGTACCTTGTCAGCTTGGGGATTTGAACTTGCAACCGTTTGGTTACTAATCCAACACTCTAACCACTAGGCTACCCTGCCGCACCAGAATGTCTGTAGTCTTTAAACAAAGCATTCCGATCCCTCTCATTATTTGGAACGGTTCTCATAGCTGTCACCACAAACCCTACAGTACGTCTCTCCCCAGTTAGAGGGAATGCTATAGTAAGTCATTTTTTCACACAACCAATTTTGCGAGGAAATGGAATGTACAACGGGGCATGGCAGGTCTGCTCCACTCATCAAACCATACACCCGAGGTGTCCTTATGACAGCACCCAGCCCACTTGCGTTTCTCTGAAGGATCAGCCGTGACCTGTAAAGCAATGATATAATCAACAATGAAAAAGTTGGTGGGAGCTGGAACTACTGCCATCTGTAGGAGGGGGGAAACAGAAGAGGATGCAGCCCATTTAGCTGCACAGTCAGCCTTGGCATTCCCCAGAGAAATGTTATCTTTAGAGGAAGTATGGGCCTGACACTTTATCACCGAGAATAACGAGGGGAGTTGAACAGTCTCCAACAGAGAGGACACAAGCTCAAAAACACTATATTCTTCCACAATGTTCCAAAATCATGCACTACACCAACGTCATATCTACTGTCGGTGTATATGTCACCGACCTCCTTGATTCAGTCTTAAGTAGCAAAATTTGAAATTGTGTTTTTTACATTGGATAAAAGCAGAGAGACAGAGCTACACAATTGTACAGTGGGGCAAAAAAGTATTTAGTCAGCCACCAATTGTGCAAGTTCTCCCACTTAAAAAGATGAGAGAGGCCTGTAATTTTCACCATATGTACACTTCAACTATGACAGACAAAATGAGGAAAAAAAATCCAGAAAATCACATTGTAGGATTTTTTATGAATTTATTTGCAAATTATGGTGGAAAATAAGTATTTGGTCACCTCCAAACATGCACGATTTCTGGCTCTCACAGACCTGTAACTTCGTTTTTAAGAGGCTCCTCTGTCCTCCACTCGTTACCTGTATTAATGGCACCTGTTTGAACTTGTTATCAGTATAAAAGACACCTGTCCACAACCTCAGTCACACTCCAAACTCCACTATGGCCAAGACCAAAGAGCTGTCAAAGGACACCAGAAACAAAATTGTAGACCTGCACCAGGCTGGGAAGACTGAATCTGCAAAAGGTAAGCAGCTTGGTTTGAAGAAATCAACTGTGGGAGCAATTATTAGGAAATGGAAGACATACAAGACCACTGATAATCTCCCTCGATCTCCACGCAAGATCTCACCCCGTGGGGTCAAAATGATCACAATAACGGTGAGCAAAAATCCCAGAACCACACGGGGGGACCTAGTGAATGACCTGCAGAGAGCTGGGACCAAAGTAACAAAGCCTACCATCAGTAACACACTACGCCGCCAGGGACTCAAATCCTGCAGTGCCAGACGTGTCCCCCTGCTTAAGCCAGTACATGTCCAGGCCCGTCTGAAGTTTGCTAGAGAGCATTTGGATGATCCAGAAGAAGATTGGGAGAATGTCATATGGTCAGATGAAACCAAAATAGAACTTTTTGGTAAAAACTCAACTCGTCGTGTTTGGAGGACAAAGAATGCTGAGTTGCATCCAAAGAACACCATACCTACTGTGAAGCATGGGGGTGGAAACATCATGCTTTGGGGCTGTTTTTCTGCAAAGGGACCAGGACGACTGATCCGTGTAAAGGAAAGAATGAATGGGGCCATGTATCGTGAGATTTTGAGTGAAAACCTCCTTCCATCAGCAAGGGCATTGAAGATGAAACGTGGCTGGGTCTTTCAGCATGACAATGATCTCAAACACACCGCCCGGGCAACAAAGGAGTGGCTTCATAAGAAGCATTTCAAGGTCCTGGAGTGGCCTAGCCAGTCTCCAGATCTCAACCCCATAGAAAATCTTTGGAGGGAGTTGAAAGTCCGTGTTGCCCAGCAACAGCCCCAAAACATCACTGCTCTAGAGGAGATCTGCATGGAGGAATGGGCCAAAATACCAGCAACAAACAGTGTGTGAAAACCTTGTGAAGACTTACAGAAAACGTTTGACCTCTGTCATTGCCAACAAAGGGTATATAACAAAGTATTGAGAAACTTTTGTTATTGACCAAATACTTATTTTCCACCATAATTTGCAAATAAATTCATTAAAAATCCTACAATGTGATTTTCTGGATTTTTTTTCTCATTTTGTCTGTCATAGTTGAAGTGTACCTATGATGAAAATTACAGGCCTCTCTCATCTTTTTAAGTGGGAGAACTTGCACAATTGGTGGCTGACTAAATACTTTTTTGCCCCACTGTATATCATACACTGCATTTTTGATTATTTTGATTTCACCTTTATTTAACCAGGTAGGCCAGTTGAGAACAAGTTATCATTTACAAGTGCGACCTGGCCAAGATAAAGCAAAGCAGTGCGACAAAAAACAAAAACACAGAGTTACACATGACCGACCAATACTGGTTCATAACATATGACAGACCAATACCTCACAAGGCTTCTTCTCTCTAAACTGAGACCTTGAAACTGAGATATCATTTGTTCTCCAAACAAGGTCTGGGCGTACTGCTAAATTGCAGATACTGAGAAGTGAGGATTCTTTCAATCAGTCACTTGCATGAACACAGAAATTGGTTATTAGAATAGCACATGTATAACATTTCCATCACACTGCCTTGCAAAGGTGGACCTGGTCGTAAAGTATTCTGAGTTTCCACCCTGGGCCAATACCCTCTTTGGGTAAGTTGCTTACGTCCCCCTCTCAGCAAATAGTGTCTCTGGATTGTCCTTGAGGAGCTATTTCATTTTGACTTATTCTGTACCGTGTAATGTTTTATATCCATGAGATACTGTATTGTAATTACCTCTGCACAGGGATAAGCCATGGTGGCTTCAAAGCCCTCTGCATTTGGGGGGAGGGGGGAGCTGTGAAGCTCTCTGCATTTGGGGGAGGGGGGAGGGGCTGTGAAGCCCTCTGCATTCGGGGGGAGGGGGAGGGGGAGCTGTGAAGCCCTCTGCATTTGGGGGGAGGGGGAGGGGGGCATCAAAGCCCTCTGCATTTGGGGGGAGGGGGAGGGGGGGCTGTGAAGCTCTCCTGCCATTAGGCTCAATAGCTTTCACACCTCTCACTTCAAATCCAATTGTATTGGTCACATGCAGATGTTATTGCGGGTGTAGCGATATGCTTGTGTTTCTAGCTCCAAAAGTGCAGTAATATCTAACAAGTAATATCTAACAATTTCACAACAATACACACAATACACACAAATCTAAATTAGAGGAATGCAATTAAGAATATATACATATTTGGACGAGCAATGCTAGTGATGGCTATTTAACAGTCAGATGGCCTTGAGATAGAAGCTCTTTTTCAGTCTTTTGGTCCCAGCTTTGATGCACCTGTACTGACCTCGCCTTCTGTGGTTCGGGTGGTTATTGTCCTTGATTATTTTTTGGGCCTTCCTGTGTCATCGGATGCTGTTGGTGTCCTGGAGGGCAGGTAGTTTGCCCCCGGTGATGCGTTGGGCAGACCACACCACCCTCTGGAGAGCTTTGCGATAGCGGGTGGTGCAGCTGCCGTAAAAGGTGGTGATACAGCCCGACAGGATGCTCTCAATTGTGCATCTGTCAGTTTGTGAGGGTTTTAAGTGTCAAGTCAAAGCCCTCACCTCCTCCCTGTAGGCTGTTTCGTAATTTGTTGGTCATCAGGCCTACTACTGTTGTGTCGTCTGCAAACTTGACGACTGAGTTGGAGGCGTCACTTCACACTTCAGTGCTAATTGAAGTAGCAGCCAGGTCAGTTCTGTCCTAGCAGCTTGGTAGCTTAGAAGACTTGTTTAAGAAGCTTAATGTAACAAAATTATCTAAAGATTGTCTTTTACTTTTTGGCTTCAGAAAGTAGGTTCAGACTGAACATTAATGTTGTGTTGGATGGTATTTCCATGTTCTGCTGTGTTTCTGCAGGTTTTTGGCTTGTTTGAAGTTTTAGTTTTTCTTGATAGTCCTTGGTGATAGTAGTCCAATCAGGTCATTTTGCCCAAAATCAAGGTTTTAGGTATGGAATTGTGACTTGGAATGACTGTTTTTAATGTTGAGGTTAGTATCCTGTACAAGTCCTTGCAGGTTGTGGGCTGACTGTTTTCTATACTGAGTATTGTCAACTCAGACAGCCTTTCCTGAGACATTAGGCATTATACAGTATGTTCATTGCGCTGCGTACAATATAAACTTAGTTTTGAATGATGCCAAGATATACCAGAGATAAGGGACTGTTGATATTGCAACCACCGGTTCACCAGTATGAACAAAATTGCAAACAGCCCTCAAGAACAGTTTTTCTACTAAAGTTGATCACCACATCAGTCACTAGCTTCATCAATAACTGCGTCGATGTCATCCCAACATACCCCAACCAGAAGCCATGGATTACAGGCAACATCCGCACTGAGCTAAAGGGTAGAGCTGTCGCTTTCCAGGAGCGGGACTCTAACCCGAACGCTTAGAAGAAATCCCGCTATGCCCTCCGATGAACCATCAAACAGGCAAAGCGTCAATACAGGACTAAGATTGAATCCAACTACACCGGCTCTGACGCTCATCGGATATGGCAGGGCTTGCAAACTATTACAGACTACAAAGGGAAGCACAGCCGCGAGCTGCCCAGTGACACGAGCCTACCAGACGAGCTAAATGACTATGGGCGCTTCGAGGTAAGCAACACTGAAGCATGCATGAGAGCACCAGCTGTTCCGGACGACTGTGTGATCACTCTTTACGTAGCCGATGTAAGACCTTTAAACAGGTCAACATTCACAAGGCTGCAGGGCCAGACGGATTACCAAGAATTGTACTCCGAGCATTCACTGACCATCTGGCAAGTCTTTTCATTGACATTTTCAACCTCTCTCTGACCGAGTCTGTAATACCAACATGTTTCAAGCAGACCACGATAGTCCCTGTGCCCAAGAACACCAAGATAACCTGCCTAAATGACTACTGACCCGTAGCACTCACATCTGTAGCCATTATCCCAGGAACCCTAGACCCACTCCAATTTGCACACCGCCCCAACAGATCCACAGATGACACAATCTCTTTTGCATTGTTGTGTTGTGTTGGATGGTATTTCCATGTTCCGCTGTGTTTCTGCAGGTTTTTGGCTTGTTTGAAGTTTTAGTTTTTCTTGATAGTCCTTGGTGGTAGTAGTCCAATCAGGTCATTTTGCCCAAAATTAAGGTTTTAGGTATGGAATTTTGATTTGGATTGAAGGATTTTATGTTGAGGTTAGTATG
>NC_143041.1:40659946-40662446 GCF_057628025.1 Oncorhynchus mykiss
ACAGGAAGTGCTGCTGCCATTGGCTTGGTAACGAGACCTGACATGAGACAGAACCCCCTGTAGACCAGAAGCAGAAACACAGAGAGAGAGAGCTTTCATTCCCACACAGAGAGAGAGAGCCTTCATTCCCACACAGAGAGAGCCTTCATTCCCACACAGAGAGAGAGCTTTCATTCCCACACAGAGAGAGAGCTTTCATTCCCACACAGAGAGAGAGCTTTCATTCCCACACAGAGAGAGAGCTTTCATTCCCACACAGAGAGAGAGCTTTCATTCCCACACAGAGAGAGAGCCTTCATTCCCACACAGAGAGAGAGAGCCTTCATTCCCACACAGAGAGAGAGCCTTCATTCCCACAGAGAGAGAGAGCCTTCATTCCCATACAGAGAGAGAGAGAGAGAGCCTTCATTCCCACACAGAGAGCCTTCATTCCCACACAGAGAGAGAGCCTTCATTCCCACACAGAGAGAGCTTTCATTCCCACAGAGAGAGAGAGAGCCTTCATTGCCACACAGAGAGAGAGCCTTCATTCCCACACAGAAAGAGAGCCTTCATTCCCACACAGAAAGAGAGCCTTCATTCCCACACAGAGAGAGAGCCTTCATTCCCACAGAGAGAGAGAGCCTTCATTCCCACACAGAGAGAGAGCCTTCATTCCCACACAGAGAGAGAGCCTTCATTCATTCCCACACAGAGAGAGAGCCTTCATTCCCACACAGAGAGCTTTCATTCCCACAGAGAGAGAGAGAGAACTTTCCTTCCCAGAGAGAAAGAGCTGTCATATCATCACTACTGCTGAGGAGGGAGGCTCACTATGCTCTCAGTGTGTGTCCATGAAGGAAGTGGGATGTTATCATTCTGCTGGAATTATCACCCAGTACACACACGCACGCACGCACGCACGCACACACACACACACAAATAAAGCAGTCTCGGGATCTTAAAACTGAGTCTACACTTCCCAATCTGGCCCTGATAATCCTATTACACGGTGTGTGTGTGTGTGTGTGTGTGTGTGTGTGTGTGTGTGTGTCTGCCACGGTGTGTGTGTGTGTGTTATGCCTTCCAGGACATCTACTCGGAGGAAATATAGTCAAGGACTCCAGTCACCCATCTGGCAAGCAGCCCACTAGTACCGCGCAACACAGCCCACTAGTACCGCGCAACACAGCCCACTAGTACCGCGCAACACAGCCCACTAGTACCGCGCAACACAGCCCACTAGTACCGCGCAACACAGCCCACTAGTACCGCGCAACACAGCCCACTAGTACCGTGCAACACAGCCCATTAGTACCACATAACACAGCCCACTAGTACCGTGCAACACAGCCCATTATTACCACATAACACAGTCCACTATTACCACATAAGATAGTCCACTATTACCACATAACACAGTCCATTATTACCTCGTAACACAGTCCACTATTACCATGTAACACAGTCCACTATTACCACATAACACAGTCCACTATTACCACATAAGATAGTCCACTATTACCACATAACACAGTCCATTATTACCACATAACACAGTCCACTATTACCACATAACACAGTCCATTATTACCACATAACACAGTCCACTATTACCATGTAACACAGTCCACTATTACCACATAACACAGTCCACTATTACCACATAACACAGTCCACTATTACCACATAACACAGTCCACTATTACCACATAACACAGTCCACTAGTACCGTGCAACACAGCCCATTAGTACCACATAACACAGCACACTAGTACCGTGCAACACAGCCCATTATTACCACATAACACAGTCCACTATTACCACATAACACAGTCCACTATTACCACATAAGATAGTCCACTATTACCACATAACACAGTCCATTATAACCACATAACACAGTCCATTATTACCACATAACACAGTCCACTATTACCACGTAACAGTCCACTATTACCACATAACACAGTCCACTATTACCACATAACACAGTCCATTATTACCACGTAACACAGTCCACTATTACCACGTAACACAGTCCACTATTACCACATAACACAGTCCACTATTACCACATAACACAGTCCACTATTACCACATAACACAGTCCACTATTACCACATAACACAGTCCACTATTACCACGTAACTCAGTCCACTATTACCACATAACACAGTCCACTATTACCACATAACACAGTCCACTATTACCACATAACACAGTCCACTATTACCACATAACACAGTCCATTATTACCACATAACACAGTCCACTATTACCACATAACACAGTCCACTATTACCACGTAACTCAGTCCACTATTACCACATAACACAGTCCACTATTACCACATAACACAGTCCATTATTACCACATAACACAGTCCACTATTACCACATAACACAGTCCACTAGTACCACGTAACACAGTCCACTATTACCACATAACACAGTCCACTATTACCACATAACACAGTCCACTATTACCACATAACACAGTCCACTATTACCACGTAACT
>NC_143041.1:40672446-40729946 GCF_057628025.1 Oncorhynchus mykiss
CCAGAACAACAGCAAAGGACCTTGTGAAGATGCTGGAGAAAACAGGTACACAAGTGTCTATATCCACAGTAAAACGAGTCCTATATCGACATAAACTGAAAGGCCGCTAAGCAAGGAAGAAGCTACTGCTCCAAAACCGTCATAAAAAAGCCAAACTACTAACTGCACATGGGGACAAAGATCGTACTTTTTGGAGAAATGTCCTCTGGTCTGATGAAACAAAAATAGAACTGTGTTTGGAGGAAAAAGGGGGAGGCTTGCAAACTGAAGAAAACCAATCGTGAAGCACGGGGGTGGCAGCATCATGTTGTGGGGGTGGCAGCATCATGTTGTGGGGGTGCTTTGCTGCAGGAGGGACTGGTGCACTTCACAAAATAGATGGCATCATGAAGCTGGAAAATTATGTGGATGTATTGAAGCAACATCTCAAGACATCAGTAGGAAGTTAAAGGTTGGTCGCAAATGGGTCTTCCAAATGCACTTTAAACACCAGAGGAGGAGGCTGGTGGGTGGATATATAGGAGGACGGTCTCATTGGCTAGAACGGAATGAATGGAACCGTATCAAACACATGAAATCCATTCCATCCATCATCTCCGTCAACCAGAAGTAAAATTATAATCTGCCCACCAGCCTCCCGTGCTACACACACACACACACCTGCTGCTACCAGACTCTTATTATACTGCTCAATTTATACACTGTCCCCTTATCCCCCTTCCCCAATACATGTGTACATTTTGGACTATTAATTGTGCTTTCCTGTATTATACTTACGATAAAAAGTTATTATATTCTACTGAGCCATTTATTTTATATTCGTATTATTATTTTTTATTATTTCGTACTGTTGTTTCATTGTCGCGAAGGAAACTGCAAGTAAGTAATTAGTTGGATGATGTATACCATGTGTATCCTGTACAAAACTTGAAACTTGACTCACCTCGAGTCTGCCAAACTCACAGGCCAGGTCCAGAGGAGTCTTGTTGGCCTTGTTCACCAGACAGGGATTAGACTGGTGCTGGAGTAAAATCTCAGACTGATGCAGAGAGAGGGGAGAGGAGAGGGGGAGGGGAGACAGGGGGGATAGAGAGAGAGAGGGGAGAGGAGAGAGGGGGGATGGGGAGAGGGGGAGAGGAGAGAGGGGGGATGGAGAGGAGAGAGAGGAGACGGGGAGGGGAGAGAGGAGAGGGGAGAGGGGGGATGGAGAGGAGAGAGACAAGAGGGGAGAGGAGAGGAGAGAGGGGAGAGGAGAGAGGAGAGAGGGGAGGGGGGAGAGAGGAGAGAGGAGGGATAGAGAGAGAGAGGAGGGATAGAGAGCGAGAGAAGGGATAGAGAGAGAGAGGGGGGGAGGATAGAGAGAGGGGGGGGGGGACAGAGAAAGAGAGACAGACAGAGAGAAGAAAAAAAAGAGATAAAGCATGAATAAATATAATCCTTAAATAGATGCACAAGAAAACACCCTTCCCTAAAGCATCTCTGTGGTTTATCTTCTTCTACAGAGACGTGAGATCCTCAGGGCGACACCAGCACCAGTCCTAACAGGGGCTTCTATTACAGAGAAATACCTCTGGCTTTGTTTCTGTCCCTGCTTTGTCACACACAATACAATACCTCAGAACTCTCCATGACCAGGTATGTTGCTGTGTGTGAACCTACCTCACTACCTGGGTGTTAAAGACACTAAATACACACATTCTTTCTCCTTCCCAGTTAGTCTCAATACTTCACTCAGGGAATCTGTTATAAGATCCATTGCTGACCTGATCACATCATGTAGTATCTTTCACTCACTGACCCCTAACACACACACACACACACACACACACACACACACACACACACACACACACCTGGAAACACTATAGAGACACTCACTGATTCTTACCTGTGTGTAGTCCGGACAAATATTGAACCATCTCTCTGAGTTGATTATTCTTTTTTTTTTACCTTTATTTAACCAGGTAGGCCAGTTGAGAACACCTTTATTTAACCAGGTAGGCCAGTTGAGAACACCTTTATTTAACCAGGTAGGCCAGTTGAGAACACCTTTATTTAACCAGGTAGGCCAGTTGAGAACACCTTTATTTAACCAGGTAGGCCAGTTGAGAACACCTTTATTTAACCAGGTAGGCCAGTTGAGAACACCTTTATTTAACCAGGTAGGCCAGTTGAGAACACCTTTATTTAACCAGGTAGGCCAGTTGGGAACACCTTTATTTAACCAGGTAGGCCAGTTGAGAACACCTTTATTTAACCAGGTAGGCCAGTTGAGAACACCTTTATTTAACCAGGTAGGCCAGTTGAGAACACCTTTATTTAACCAGGTAGGCCAGCTGAGAACAAGTTCTCATTTACAACTGCGACCTGGCCAATATAAAGCAAAGCAGTGCGACACAAACAACAACACAGAGTTACACATAAACAAACGTACAGTCAATAACACAATAGAAAAATATATGTACAGTGTGTGCAAATGTAGAAGAGTAGAGAGGTAAGGCAATAAATAGGCCATAGAGGCGAAATAATTACGATTTAGCATTAACACAAGAGTGATAGATGTGCAGATGATGATGTGCAAGTAGAGATACTGGAGTGCAAAAGAGCAACAAAAGAAAACATGGGGATGAGGTAGTTGGGTATTTACAGATTCACTGTGCCTGTACACAGCCATCAGTAACCTGCTCTGACAGGTGATGCTTAAAGTTAGAGAGGGAGATATATGACTCCAGCTTCAGTGATTTTTTGCACTTCGTTCCAGTCATTGGCAACAGAGAACTGGAAGGAAAGGCAGCCAAAGGAAGTGTTGGCTTTGGGGATGACCAGTGAAATATACCTGCGGAAGCGTGTGCTGCAGGTGGGTGTTGCTATGGTGACCAGTGAGCTGAGATAAGGTGGGGATTTACCTAAAAATACTTATAGATTACCTGGAGCCAGTGGCGAATATGTAGTGAGGGCCAGCCAATGAGAGCATACAGGTCGCAGTGGTGGGTAGTATGTGGGGCTTTGGTGACAAAACAGATGGCACTGTGATAGACTACATCCAGTTTGCTGAGTAGAGTGTTGGAGGATATTTTGTAAATGACATCGCCAAAGTCAAGGATCGGTAGGATAGTCAGTTTTACGAGGGTATGTTTGGCAGCATGAGTGAAGGAGGCTTTGTTGCAAAATAGGAAGCCGATTCTAGATTTAATTGTGGATTGGAGATGCTTAATGTGAGTCTGGAAGGAGGGTTTACAGTCTAACCAGACCCATAGGTATTTGTAGTTGTCCACATATTCTAAGTCAGAACCGTCCAGAGTAGTGATGCTAGTCGGGCAGCAGGGTGCGGGCAGCAATCGGTTGAAGAGCATGCACTTAGTTTTACTAGCATTTAAGAGCAGTTGGAGGCCACGGAAGGAGTGTTGTATGGCTTTGAAGATCTTTTTAAGGTTTGTTAGCACAGTGTCCAAAGAAGGGCCAGGTGTATACAGAATGGTGTCGTCTGCGTAGAGGTGGATCAGAGACTCACCAGCAGCAAGAGCGACATCATTGATATATGCAGAGAAAAGAGTCGGCCCGAGACTTGAACCCTGTGGCACCCCCATAGAGACTGCCAGAGGTCCGGACAACAGGCCCTCCAATTTGACACACTATCTGAGAAGTAGTTGGTGAACCAGGCGAGGCAGTCATTAGAGAGACCACGGTTGTTGAGTCTGCCGATAAGAATGAGGTGATTGACAGAGTAGAAAGCCTTGGCCAGGTCAATGAAGACGGCGGCACAGTACTGTCTTTTATCGATGGCGGTTATGATATCGTTTAGGACCTTGAGCGTGGCTGAGGTGCACCCATGACCAGCTCGGCAAACCGGATTGCATAGTGGAGAAGGTACGGTGGGATTCGAAATGGTCGGTGATCTGTTTGGTAACTTGGCTTTCGAGCATTTTAGAAAGGCAGGGCAGGATGGATATAGGTCTATAACAGTTTGGGTCTAGAGTGTCTCCCCCTTTGAAGAGGAGGATGACCGTGGCAGATGTTCACTCTTTGGGGATCTCAAACGATACAAAAGAGGATGAATAGGCTAGTAATAGGGGTTGCAAGAACATCAGCTGTCTGGACTTGGGTGAAGGAGAAGCGGGGCGGGCTTGGGCAAGTTGCTGCAGGGGGTGCTGAGATGTTGGCCGGGGTAGGGGTAGCCAGGTGGAAAGCATGGCCAGTCGTAAAAAAATGCTTATTGAAATAATCGATTATCAAAGATTTATCAGAGGTGTCAGTGTTTCCTATCCTCAATGCAGTGGGAAGCTGGGAGGATGTGCTCTTATTCTCAATGGATTTTACAGTGTCCCAAAACTTTTGGGAATTAGTGCTACAGGATGCAAATTTCTGTTTGAAAAAGCTAGCCTTTGCTTCCTAACTGACTGAGTATATTGGTTCCTGACTTCCCTGGAAAGTTGCATATCGCTGGGGCTATTCGATGCTTATACAGAATACCAAAGGATGTTTTTGTGCTGGTCAAGGGCTGTCAAGTCTGGGGTGAACCAAGGTTGAATGGGGCATGCTTATTTAAGATGGTGAGGAAAGCACTTTTAAAGAATAACCAGGCCTCCTCTACTGATGGAATGAAGTCAATATCCTTCAAAGATACCGGGGCAAGGACGATTAGAAAGTCCTGTTCCCTGAAGTGTTTTAGGGAGTGTTTGACAATGATGAGGGGTGGTCGGCTGACCGCAGACCCATTACTCACCCAGGCAATGAGGCAGTGATCGCTGAGATCCTGGTTGAAGACAGCAAAGGTGTATTTAGAGGGCAAATTGGTCAGGATGATATCTAAGAGGGTGCCCATGGTTACGGATTTAGGGTTGTAGCTGGTAGGCTCCTTGATAATTTGTATGAGATTGAGGGCATCTAGCTTAGATTGTAGGACGGCCGGGCTGTTAAGCATGCCCCAGTTTATGTCACTTAACAGTGAGAACTCTGAAGATAGATAGGGGGCAATCAATTCACATATCATGTCCAGGGCACAACTGGGGGCTGAAGGAGGTCTATAACAAGCGGCAAAGGTGAGAGACTTGTTTCTGGAAAGGTGGATTTTTAATAGTAGAAGCTCAAATTGTTTGGGCACAGACCTGGACAGTATGACAGAACTCTGCAGGCTATATATGCAGTAGATTGCAACTCTGCCCCCTTCGGCAGTTCCATCTTGTCAGAAAATGTTATAGTTAGGGATGGACATTTCTGGATTTTTGATGGCCTTCCTAAGCCAGGATTCAGACACGGCTAGGACATCCGGGTTGGCGGGTTGGCGGAGTGTGCTAAAGCAATGAATAAAATAAACTAAGGGGGGAGGCTTCTAACATTAACATGCATGAAACCAAGGCTTCTACGGTTACAGAAGTCAACAAATGAGAGGGATTGGAGTGGTGCTGGGGGCTGCAGGGGTTAACCTCTACATCACCAGAGGAACAGAGGAGGAGTAGGAAAAGGGTACTGCTAAAGGCTATAAGAACTGGTCGTCTAGTGTATTCGGAACAGAGAGTAAAAGGAGCAGATTTCTGCGTGCGGAAGAATAGATTCAAGGCATAATGTACAGACAAGGGTATGGTAGGGTGTGAGTACAGTGGATGTAAACCTAGGCATTGAGTGACGATGAGAGAGGTTTTGCCTCTAGAGGCCCCATTTAAGCCAGGTGAGGTCACCGCATGTGTGGGGGGGAGGTGGAACAAAAATTATAGATAAGGCTGGAGGCTCTACAGTGAAATAAGACAATAATCCCTAACCAAAACAGCAATAGACAAGGCATATTGACATTAGGCATGTGTAGCCGAGTGATCATAGGCTCCAGTGAGTAACTAGGCGAGCTGGAGACAAGGCGATTCAGACAGCTAGCGGGCCGGGGTTAGCAGGCTAGCAGAAGGGCCTACGGGGACGTTGCAACGGGAGAGCCTGTTGAAACCACCTCGTACGGTTACGTCGGCAGACCAGTCATGATGGATTGGCGGGGCTCAGTGTCGGCAGTAAAGGGTCCAGGCCAATTGGCAAAAGAGGTATTGCAGCACAAGAATTGGCCGATGGACCTCTTCGGCTAGCCGGGAGATGGGCCTAGCTCAAGGCTAACTGGTTCTTGCTTCGGGACAGAAACATTAGCCAGGAGTAGCCACTCGGATAGCAGCTAACTAGCTGCGATGATCCGGTGTAAAGATTCAGAGTTTGCGGTAGGAATCCGGAGATGTGGTAGAGAAAAAGCAGTCCGATATGCTCTGGGTTGATATTGCACTGTGTAGGCCGGCAGGAATTGACTGGGCTGAGGCTGGCTGATGTCCGAGTTAACGGTGATGACCGCTAGCAGTAGCTAACTGACTACTAGCTAGTCGCTAGTTAGCTGGCTAGCTGCTGATGGGGGTTCTAAAGTATAAAAAAATAGCAGATGCATACCAGATTGGGTGAGGCGGGTTGCAGGAGAGTATGTTCAGTCCATAGATGGAAATTGAGATTTAAAAAATGTAAAAATATACACTAAATATATATAAAGAAAACGATATATACACGGGACAAGACAAAACAAGCCATCTTGGAATCAAAAAAGGAATAATTAGTCATTTGTCTGTATGTGTCTGCATCTGGTTGTGTTTAACTATTCTTGCGGGGACCAGAAGTTCCAACAAGAATAGTTAACAAACCAAAATTGTTTGTAAACAAACTAAATTTGTCCCCATAAGGTCAAATACTATTTCTAGGGGATTTAGGTTTAAGGTTAGAATTAGTGTTAGGGTTATATTTACGTTAAGGGTTAGGGAAAATAGGATTCTGTGTGTGTGCGCGAGAATGCGTCTGTTCATGTGTACTCACCACCTGGTAGTGTCCGTACTGTGCAGACAGGTGTAGAGGTATGTGTCCGTCCTGTGACAGTGTGTTAACAGAGGCTCCAGCTCTCAGCAGCAGCAACACAGAGTCAGCTTTACCCTGCCAAGCTGCATAATGTAGCGGACGCATACCTAGAGAGAAAGAAAGAGAGACAGAGAGAGAGAGATACAGAGAGAGAGACAGACAGAGAGAGAGACAGACAGAGAGAGAGACAGAGAGACAGAGAGACAGAGACGGTAAGTTAGAAGACTGAAAAATTAAAGGGGCAATGTGGGATAGTTTATTTTATTTACCAAAAGAAGTGGCAGTGCCAACTCTTTTTTTTTTTACAATAACAGATTTACCCTTTAATTAATGACATGTATTACTTGTTTATAATGGTTCGTACGTGTCTTAAAACAGTTTTATAACAGCTTATAACCTCTCACCATTAATGTCTTTGATGTCCACCGTGGCCTGAGCCTCCAGTAGTAGTGACAGCAGCTCAGTGGTGCCTGTTAGAGCTGCATGGTGTAACGCTGAAAACCTGAGAGAGAGAAGAGGGGGGGAGGGGGAGGAGAGAAGGGATGGGGAGGGAGGGAGGGAAAGTCCATTGTCACACTACTACTTATTTGCTGGGAATATTCTGGCTTAGAAACAGGTCTTCCCCTTTCCCCTGGTTGGGGGGGGGGGGGGGGGGGGGGGGGGGGGGTGTTCCAGGGTGAAATGAGTCTGCCATAAACAGAGAGGGTATACATCTAACTGAGGACTTCACAGGAGGTGAGCCTTCAGCCTTCCAGCCCCAACCTTAAACCAAGGACCAGGTCCAAGCACCTGGGAACGAACTGACCAAGGTACATCCCAAATGGCACCCGAGTCCTGATAATGGGCCCTGGTCAAAAGTAGTGCACTACACAGGCAATAGGGTGCCATTTAAGATGCATGCCAAGAACAACAACCTCCATAACAATTTAGTATCAACAAGCTGGAGAAAAAATAAATAAAAAATAAACTTATGATTGCAAGTAATATTTCAACTCAAGCATTGTAGGGTACCATGAAATGCTCTCATGTTGTGTGTTTGTGTGAGTGTGTGTGTGTGTGTGTGTGTGTGTCAGGGTACTGGTTGGCTGAATGACTGGAGTAAGGACAGTGATACAGCACACACACACTTGGAGCCTTCCTTCTATAATAAACTCTGCAAAAAAAGAAATGGCCCTTTTTCAGGACCCTGTCTTTCAAAGATAATTCGTAAAAATCCAAATAACTTCACAGATCTTCATTGTAAAGGGTTTAAACACTGTTTCCCATGCTTGTTCAATGAACCATAAACAATTAAATTAACATGCACCTGTGGAATGGTCGTTAAGACAGTAACAGCTTACAGACGGTATGCAATTAAGGTCACAGTTATGAAAACTAAGGACACTAAAGAGGCCTTTCTACTGACTCTGAAAAACACCAAAAGAAAGATGCCCAGGGTCCCTGATCATCTGCGTGAGTGTGCCTTAGGCATGCTGCAAGGAGGCACGAGGACTGCAGATGTGGCCAGGGCAATACATTGCAATGTCCGTACTGTGAGACGCCTAAGACAGCACTACAGGGAGACAGGACGGACAGCTGATTGTCCTCGCAGTGGCAGACCACGTGTAACAACACCTGCACAGGATCGGTACATCCGAACATCACAGCTGCGGGACAGCTACAGGATGGCAACAACAACTGCCCGAGTTACACCAGGAACGCACAATCCCTCCATCAGTGCTCAGACTGTCCGCAATAGGCTGAGAGAGGTCCTCACCAGACATCACCGGCTACAACGTTGCCTACGGGCACAAACCCACCGTCACTGGACCAAACAGGACTGGCAGAAAGTGCTCTTCACTGATGAGTCGCGTTTTTGTCTCACCAGGGGTGATGGTCAGATTCGCATTTATCGACGAAGGAATGAGCGTTACACCGAGGCCTGTACTCTGGAGCGGGATCGATTTGGAGGTGGAGGGTCCGTCATGGTCTGGGGCGGTGTGTCACAGCAGTATCGGACTGAGTTTATTGTCATTGCTGTCAATCTCAACGCTGTGCGTTACAGGGAAGACATCCTCCTCCCTCATGTGGTACCCTTCCTGCAGGCTCATCCTGACATGACCCTCCAGCATGACAATGCCACCAGCCATAGTGCTCGTTCTGTACGTGATTTCCTGCAAGACAGGAATGTCAGTGTTCTGCCATGGCCAGTGAAGAGCCTGGATCTCAATCCCATTGAGCACGTCTGGGACCTGTTGGATCAGAGGGTGAGGGCTAGGGCCATTCCCCCAGAAATGTCCAGGAACTTGCAGGTGCCTTCGTAGAAGAGTGGGATATCATCTCACAGAAATAACTGGCAAATCTGGTCCAGTCCATGAGGAGGAGATGCACTGCCGTACTTAATGCAGCTGGTGGCCACACCAGATACTGACTGTGACTTTTGATTTTGTCTGTGGAACGTGTTCAGTTTATGTCTCAGTTGTTGAATCTTGTTATGTTCATACAAATATTTACACGTTTAAGTTGGCTGAAAATAAACGCAGTTGACAGTGAGAGGAGGTTTCTTTTTTTTGCTGAGTTTATATGGTTTTATCAAAGCGACTTACAGCGGAGTCACGCGTGAATATATTTCACGTTTGGGTGGTCGTGCAAATCAAACCCACCATCTCTACCAACTGAGCTACAGAGGACCACACACACCGTACACCACAGAATAAAGCTAGGATTATTTCATATCCGAAATTCTGCCATGGGGAAGTTTGTGCAGTGAATCTGTGATGGTGGGTGGGAATAGGGGCCCTCGAGTGGTGCAGGGGTCTAAGGCACTGCATCTCAGTGCCACAGGCGTCACTACAGACTGTGGTTCGATCCCGGGCTATATCACAACCGGCAGTGATTGGGAGTCCCGTAGGGTGGTGCACGATTGGCTCAGCGTCGTCCGTATTAGGCGAGGGTTCGGCCCGGGGTAGGCCATCATAGTATAATAATAATTTGTTCTTAACTGGACTTGCCTAGTTAAATAAAGGTTAAATAAATAAAACTAGGATCGAGTCATGTTCAGTATGAGTGTGCAAGGTTGCGTCCCAAATAGTACCCTATTCCTCTATAGTCTTGGCTAAAAGTAGTGCCCTATATAGGGACAAGGGTGCCATTTGGGAGTGTTTAACAGTATCTAACTGGTGATCTACAAATTGGAAGTTTCATTGTTTTGACCTGCCTGGTACTTAGTCAGATAAACATCCGTCCATATCAACCATGTCTCATCTGTCTGTTTTCACTCCTTTAAATCCCCTGCCCCCCTCCCCCTATCTCTCTCCATGCTGAGTGAGTGTTGATTTAGGGTGACTGGTCACTGTTTGTTCACCTCCCACTTCTTCCTTGTGGTCCCTAGGCATCATTCTATCATGCCCCCTCTTGCTTAAAAAAACATGCACGCACACGCACACAGACAGAAAAACACACACTCCCACAGGCACACGCACACAGACAGAAAAACACACACTCCCACAGGCACACGCACACAGACAGAAAAACACACACTCCCACAGGCACACGCACACAGACAGAAAAACACACACTCCCACAGGCACACGCACACAGACAGAAAAACACACACTCCCACAGGCACACGCACACAGACAGAAAAACACACACTCCCACATGCACACGCACACACACTGTGTCTGGTCTGTCTGCATACAGGTGTGACTGGGTGGTAAGTCCACAGTGAGAACCGACCACAACAGGCATCCGATAAAGATGAAGACCATGTCAAATCAAATCCAGAGTTACTTTTCCTCCACAGACATGGATTGCATTCCTTTGAGCCAAATAAGTACAGAGAGAGGATAAACCTCAGCTATGCAAACACAAGTCCATCTAACTGACTCACACTCATTAGGAAACACATGCACACACACATCTCTTACCCATCTAAGTCCTGATAGTTGATGTTGAGCCTCTTTGTGGAGCCCAGCAACTCTGAAAAACAAAGAAGGGGGGGTGAAGGGATGGATGGAAGGAGAGAGGGAAGGAGAGAGGGAAGGAGAGAGGGAAGGAGAGAGGGAAGGAGAGAGGGAAGGAGAGAGGGAAGGGATGGAAGGAGGGATGGAAGGAAGGAGGGAGGGGGAGATGGAAAAAGGATTTGGTGACATTTGTCTTTTCAACAGAACGCCTAGTGATCTTCCATCACGGCAGGGTCTCTCGGTTTTCACAGCAAGAGCTCACATGTTCCTCTCTTTCTTCATCACTCGTTCCTGAAATAACATGTCAGAATGGCTGGAGGTTGCTCCCACTCGCTTCTCGCATACAGTGTTATGACAAAATTCTGCCAGCTGACTGAAAACGAAACGGTTTTTATTCCATGCAAGCAATTCCCCCTAACTGAACCAGACTCCTCCTTAGCCTGCTCCAGATCAGTTGCTTCAGCGAACTTCTGTCCGCTCTTATGCCAATCACATACGGATAGTCCGAGGAATTGATTGGCTAAAGCACATACCTTGGACAAGGCTTCCTATCCTAATAGCTGACTTACCCCACAGCAGCCACATTGCCACTTGCCCTGGGCGAACAAGAGTACTTGTCCTAGGTATTAGTGTCTAGTGAACAAGAGTACTTGTCCTAGGCATTAGTGTCTAGTGAACAAGAGTACTTGTCCTAGGCATTAGTGTCTAGTGAACAAGAGTACTTGTCCTAGGCATTAGTGTCTAGTGAACAAGAGTACTTGTCCTAGGCATTAGTGTCTAGTGAACAAGAGTACTTGTCCTAGGCATTAGTGTCTAGTGAACAAGAGTACTTGTCCTAGGTATTAGTGTCTAGTGAACAAGAGTACTTGTCCTAGGTATTAGTGTCTAGTGAACAAGAGTACTTGTCCTAGGTATTAGTGTCTGGTGAACAAGAGTACTTGTCCTAGGCATTAGTGTCTAGTGAACAAGAGTACTTGTCCTAGGCATTAGTGTCTAGTGAACAAGAGTACTTGTCCCATATTTTCTCCTCTCTGACTTCCCTGTAGCCAATAATTTTGTTACGTTATCCTTATTCATTAATTCAATCAATCAATCAATCCAGTCCTACCTCCACTCATTCCCTACTGTACATTCTACCCCTCAGCTCCAGGGGCCTTTCCAGGCTCAGACACCCCATCTAAAGCCCTTCTCTCTGGGAATTGACTCCTCTGCTAGCCCTGCTCTCAGAGCCAAGCTCCAGCCTCAATGAGCCCATACCCAGTCTCTCATTCAGCAGGGACCATTCTTCCAACTCTGGCCTCTCTCACTGGGCCATGCACAAGAATGTGTGCGCACGCACGCGCACGCGCACACACACACACACACACACACACACACACACACACACACACGTGTGTGAATGTTGTGAACAGTAGAATAAATGGATCCTCAGACAGATCTCTTGGCATTGGTTTCAATCAATCAATGAAACAGAACTTGTATTCTATTCCATCCCTACTGAACATTAACAGTGAATTCCTCCTCACTATCAGCTCTGTCAATGAGGCTACTGTCTCACCAACTGCTTTTGACTCATGATATTAAAAAGGGACACTTCAGGATTTTGGCAAAATCTTCCCCAGAGTCGGATGAACTCGTGGATACCATTGTTATCTCTGCGTGCCGACTCTGGGGAAGTAATGTAGATCCCAAAGTATCCCAAAGTATCCCTTTAAACCCAACCAAAAGTTATCAGATTTCTTCATGGCAGTTTAAATGATGATTTCATGTTTCTACAGTGACAGGATAGTTCCACTTACACTGGGCGCGAGTACACACACACACACACACACACACACGAAGAAACACACACAAGGCAGCTTGCCAAGTGGGGCCTAAACCACCCCAATGACAGCGAGAGAACAGAGCCTTTAAGAGTTCTAGTTAGAACATGAGCCAACATTCCAGACATAGAAGAAGGGAGAGAGAGAGGAAGAGAGATTCTTTCTCTGGAAACAGTTGCTTCCTTCTCAATTAAAAAGGTGGAGAGCTCTGGCTGACATCACGGTACAGTAAATTACTGCATCTTCAACGGACTGTGTGTGTGTGTGTCAGTCTCCCCTTACAGCGCGTCACACCCAAAATCATCATCTGTAATGCAAAACCACAAAACCACTCACCATGGCCTGCGGGTGTGTTCTACACTAGGAACTTCAGGGAAACACAATACCAACATCTAAAAGGTATGTTGGATACACACTGGCTACAGCAGGGCCATTGAGAGTTGGCACCAAGTACAAATGCAGGTGAGGAAAACGAGACTGTGAAATCTAACCCAGTCAAGCCTCATTGGCCTTCAATCACCTCACCTAAAAGGCTGTGTGTGTGTGTTATGTTGGTGCAGCAGGAAGATGACTGGTTTCCAGTGTCTGTATGAAAGCCTGGCTGTAAACATGTCACAGCACATAGTGACGTCAGGTTAGTATTGTGGCAATGAAACAAAACACCAAGCAGATTTAACTTCTTTAGGAAAACAGCCCTAATGTTGGTAACAAACATCATTATGTTGTCATCCAGAGTCACATGTATTTATTTAACAAGCTACAGCACACAGCAGGTTTTAAAAAGGACAACTGAAATTTAAATACTGGCGTCGTCACAGCCCTAGTGACAGGAAGCCTAGCGATTGGGCCACTAACCGAAAGGTCGCTTGTTCGAATCCCTGAGTCGACAAGGTTAAAAATATTTTTTTTAATCGATGTTCCCTTAAGCAAGGCACTTCACCTTAATTGCTCCTGTGATTTCCTCTGAAGAAGAAAGTATGCTAAATGAATGACATTGATTTTACACATTGGTTATGTGGTTGGCTTCAGGTGTGGTGCTAGTCACAATAACATACAGTTCCAGTCATGGGTTTGGACTCGAGGTCGACCGGTGGCCGATTAATTAGGGACGATTTCAAGTTTTCATAACAATCGGGAATCGGGATTTTTGGGCGCCGATTTGCCGATTTATTTATTATTTTTTGATACCTTTATTTAACTAGGCAAGTCAGTTAAGAACGCATTCTTATTTTCAATGACGGCCTAGGAACAGTGGGTTAACTGCCTTGTTCAGAACGACAGATGTTCACCTTGTCAGCTCGGGGGAT
Source organism: Oncorhynchus mykiss (assembly GCF_057628025.1). Lineage (NCBI taxonomy): Eukaryota > Metazoa > Chordata > Actinopteri > Salmoniformes > Salmonidae > Oncorhynchus > Oncorhynchus mykiss. Next base: position 40,686,385 of record NC_143041.1, read on the forward strand.
CCAATCTTGCAACCTTACAGTTAACTAGTCCAACGCAATAACGACCTGCCTCTCTCTCGTTGCCCTCCACAAGGAGACTGAATGTTACGCGAATACAGTAAGCCAAGGTAAGTTGCTAGCTAGCATTAAACTTATCATCTTATAAAAAACAATCATAATCACTAGTTAACTACACATGGTTGATGATATTACTAGATATTATCTAGCGTGTCCTGCGTTGCATATAATCTGACTGAGCATACAAGTATCTGACTGAGCGGTGGTAGGCAGAAGCAGGCGCGTAAACATTCATTCAAACAGCACTTTTGTGCGTTTTGCCAGCAGCTCTTCGTTGTGCGTCTAGCATTGCGCTGTTTATGACTTCAAACCTATCAACTCCCGAGATGAGGCTGGTGTAACCGAAGTGAACTGGCTAGCTAGTTAGCGCGCTCTAACTAGAGGGACGGAAGCTATACTGTTACACTGGCAATACTAAAGTGCCTATAAGAACATCCAATAGTCAAAGGTTAATGAAATACAAATGGTATAGAGGGAAATAGTCCTATAATAACTACAACCTAAAACGTCTTACCTGGGAATATTGAAGACTCGTGTTAAAAGGAACCACCAGCTTTCATATGTTCTCATGTTCTGAGCAAGGAACTGAAACGTTAGCTTTCTTACATGGCACATATTGCACTTTTACTTTCTTCTCCAACACTTTGTTTTTGCATTATTTAAACCAAATTGAAAATGTTTCATTATTTATTTGAGGCTAAATTGATTTTATTGATGTATTATATTAAGTTAAAATAAGTGTTTATTCAGTATTGTTGTAATTGTCATTATTACAAATACATTTTCGGTGTTGAAATATCATAATCGGTCGTCCTCTAGTTTGGACACAGCTCGTCATTCAAGGGTTGTTCTTTAATTTGTACTATTTTCTACATTGTAGAATAATAGTGAAGACATCAACACAATGAAACAACACATGGAATCATGTAGTAACCAAAGTGTTAAACAGTCTTGAAGGAGTTGGCACAAACAGTATGCTGAGCACTTGTTGGCTGCTTTTCCCCTCTGGTCTTATTCAACATTTCTGGTGTTACAGCCTGAATTCAAAATGAAAAGTAAAAACAATTCTCATCCATCTACACACAATACCTCATAATGACAATGTGAAAACATGCATTTAGACATTTTTGAATAATTTATTGAAACTTAAATACATAAATATCTCGTTTACATACAGTGCCTTGCGAAAGTATTCGGCCCCCTTGAACTTTGCGACCTTTTGCCACATTTCAGGCTTCAAACATAAAGATATAAAACTGTATTTTTTGTGAAGAATCAACAACAAGTGGGACACAATCATGAAGTGGAACGACATTTATTGGATATTTCAAACTTTTTTAACAAATCAAAAACTGAAAAATTGGGCGTGCAAAATTATTCAGCCCCTTTACTTTCAGTGCAGCAAACTCTCTCCAGAAGTTCAGTGAGGATCTCTGAATGATCCAATATTACCTAAATGACTAATGATGATAAATACAATCCACCTGTGTGTAATCAAGTCTCCGTGTAAATGCACCTGCACTGTGATAGTCTCAGAGGTCCGTTAAAAGCGCAGAGAGCATCATGAAGAACAAGGAACACACCAGGCAGGTCCGAGATACTGTTGTGAAGAAGTTTAAAGCCGGATTTGGATACAAAAAGATTTCCCAAGCTTTAAACATCCCAAGGAGCACTGTGCAAGCGATAATATTGAAATGGAAGGAGTATCAGACCACTGCAAATCTACCAAGACCTGGCCGTCCCTCTAAACTTTCAGCTCATACAAGGAGAAGACTGATCAGAGATGCAACCAAGAGGCCCATGATCACTCTGGATGAACTGCAGAGATCTACAGCTGAGGTGGGAGACTCTGTCCATAGGACAACAATCAGTCGTATATTGCACAAATCTGGCCTTTATGGAAGAGTGGCAAGAAGAAAGCCATTTCTTAAAGATATCCATAAAAAGTGTTGTTTAAAGTTTGCCACAAGCCACCTGGGAGACACACCAAACATGTGGAAGAAGGTGCTCTGGTCAGATGAAACCAAAATTGGACTTTTTGGCAACAATGCAAAACGTTATGTTTGGCGTAAAAGCAACACAGCTGAACACACCATCCCCACTGTCAAACATGATGGTGGCAGCATCATGGTTTGGGCCTGCTTTTCTTCAGCAGGGACAGGGAAGATGGTTAAAATTGATGGGAAGATGGATGGAGCCAAATACAGGACCATTCTGGAAGAGAACCTGATGGAGTCTGCAAAATACCTGAGACTGGGACGGAGATTTGTCTTCCAACAAGACAATGATCCAAAACATAAAGCAAAATCTACAATGGAATGGTTCAAAAATAAACATATCCAGGTGTTAGAATGGCCAAGTCAAAGTCCAGACCTGAATCCAATCGAGAATCTGTGGAAAGAACTGAAAACTGCTGTTCACAAATGCTCTCCATCCAACCTCACTGAGCTCGAGCTGTTTTGCAAGGAGGAATGGGAAAAAATTTCAGTCTCTCGATGTGTAAAACTGATAGAGACATACCCCAAGCGACTTACAGCTGTAATCGCAGCAAAAGGTGGCGCTACAAAGTATTAACTTAAGGGGGCTGAGTAATTTTGCACGCCCAATTTTTCAGTTTTAGATTTGTTAAAAAAGTTTGAAATATCCAGTAAATGTCGTTCCACTTCATGATTGTGTCCCACTTGTTGTTGATTCTTCACAAAAAAATACAGTTTTATATCTTTGTATTTGAAGCCTGAAATGTGGCAAAAGGTCGCAAAGTTCAAGGGGGCCGAATACTTTCGCAAGGCACTGTAAGTATTCACAGCCCTGAGCCCTTATCTATTTTACATGACTGGGAATACAGATATACAGCTGTTAGTCACAGATATCTTAAGGGGAAAAAAATGGGCCTCACAATGGGCCTCAGAATCTCGTCACGGTATTTCTGTACATTCAAATTGCCATCGATAAACTGCAATTGGGTTCGTTGTCCATAGCTTATTCCTGTCCATACCATAACCCCACTGCCACAATGGGCACTCTGCTCACAACGTTGACGTCAGCAAACTGCTTGCCCACACGACGCCATACACATTATCTGCGGTTTTGAGGCCGTTTGGACATACTGCCAAATTCACTAAAACGAGGTTGGAGGCGGCTTATGGTAGAGAAATTAACATTAAATTATCTGGTAACTGCTCTGGTAGACATTCCTGCAGTCAGCATGCCAAATGCATGCCCCCGCAAAACTTGAGACATATGTGGCAATGTATTGTGTGACAAAACTGCACATTTAAGAGTCGCCTTTTACTGACCCCAGCACAAGGGGCACCTGTGTAATGATCAGCTTCTTGATATGCCACACCTGTCAGGTGGCTGGATTAAGAAGAAGGAGAGAAGCTCACTAACAGGGATGTAAACAAATTTGTGCACAAAATATGAGAGAAATCAGCTTTTTGTACATATGGACATCTTTTATTTTTAATAGGCACCCTATTCATCATTTTGTTCAGCGTAATAACTTTACCATGCTCAAACGGATAATCAAGGTCTGCTTTTCTTATTTTTACCCATCTACCAATAGGTGCCATTCTTTGCGAGGCATTGGAAAACCTCTATGTTCTTTGTGGTTGATTCGGTGTTTGAAATTCACTGCTCAACTGAGGGACCTTACAGATAATTGTATGTGTGGGGTACAGAGATGAGGCAGATTCAAAAATCACGTTAAACACTATTATTGTGAGTCCATGCAACTAAATATGTGGCAAATTCTTTAGGCCTGCCACAATAAAGCAATGTTCACATCTGGGGTAGCAACACCCATCTGCAGCTCACGTCGTCCTGCTTTGCCTGGCTGCATTTTGATAGGTGAATAAACGTTTTAAGTCGGACACTGACAAGCAGATCAGATCGACTGAGAGCAGGTGGGGGAAAGGTGAATGTAATTAAATAGAAGTACGACGTGAGCTTCAGATGAGTGTTGCTACCCCAGATATGGACATGCTGTTTCTACAGAGTTGGGTGGTGTTTATATCTGACGTTTATCCATTAAGTCTTTATTAAAAACACTAGCTATGAGTTCCAAATGGCACCCTACTTTTGACCAGAGTCCTATCGGGAAGGGTAGGGTGCCATATTCCAGAACATACCGTCAGCAAGCCCAGATGTTTGTAGTTAATATTCACAGACACATTCAAGGTATGCAAAGAATGACACCTTTATTTAATTTGAACTTTCAGTTCATTTCCACCTGAAGGTGAATGTTCAAGTAGGGTTGTGGTGGTGGCATCCTAAGGCCTCAACATAACTAAATCTGTATTCAAACATACCTTGTCCTTACTTGTGAGAATGTGCATGTACTGTAGCTAATCTAAACAACAGTAGGCTACTGCTGCTAGTTACAAGTATCTATTAAACAAGCCTATATAGAATATATACATAGTGTACAAAACACCTGCTCTTTCCATGAAAGACTGACCAGGTGAATCCAAGTGAAAGCTATGATCCCTTATTGATGTCACCTGTTAAATCCACTTCAATCAGTGTAGATGAGAATGGGCAAGCCAAAAGATTTAAGTGCCTTTGAACAGGGTATGTAGTAGGTGCCGGGCGCACCGGTTCGAGTGTGTCAAGAACTGCATCACTGCTGGGTTTTTCACGCCCAACAGTTTCTCGTGTGTATCAAGAATGGTCCACCACCCAAAGTACATCCAGTGAACTTGACAACTGTGAGAAGCATTAGAGTCAACATGGGCCAGCATCCCTGTGGAACGTTTTTGACACCTTGTGTCCATGCCCCGACAAACTGAGGCTGTTCTGAGGGGTGCAACTCAATATTAGGAAGGTGAGGTGTTCCTAATGTTTTGTACACTCAGTGTATAGTGTGTAGCTTTAATAAGGATACAGCCAGGGCAGGTGTTAGGACTAAGTTGTGCTGGCTGGCTGACATGACTGTGGGCAGATGGAGTCTCATAGCTGGCTAGAAGCCTGGAGAAGTGACCAAATCCCTGTGGCTCCCTGGCAATGTGATTATATTGTAGCCTCAGCCTTATACAGTACAGTTACAGTTCACTGCCTACCAACTACCAAGAGAGAGGCTACTATAGCACTAGCCATGTCTCAACCAACGGGATAGGAGTGAATTAGTCTGACACAATATACAGTCAGACATGCTACTGGGACAATGAAGTGTCCTTTCAATAAGGAGATGGGAAGAATGGACAAATGAACAAGAGAGAGAGAGAGAAAACAGCAAAACTTGCAGGGCCTAATTGTCATTCTGCCTCATTATCTTCCATTGATTATCTAGAGTCATTATTAGGATAGAGTCCTCTGTCTGTCTGGGACTGGTTGTTCTGGGTCTGATCGATCGACATGAGTGTCACCATCGGGTCAAGGCTAACCAATGGAAACATAGAGCACCAGTATCCCAATAACCCTTTCAGTGCCACACAGGCGCTCCAACACTGACAATGAGGGGAAGCAGGACACAATAGTGGTGTCACATATCTTTTTAAAATGTTTCTTTCTGGAATTACTAGATTCTTTCAGAAGTAGGACACAGGCTCTGTGTGAGCTAAATGGAAGTCCTAGTGAATGGAACTGCATGAAACGAATGGAACAGTTGGCACACATACAGTATTGTATTCCACCCGGTAGAAATATAATCCTTGAGTATGTTTACATGCACACTTTTAATTCAATATTAAACTGATTATGGCATGAGGCGGAGTTGGGAACTAGTCATGTAAACAATTTACTCTGCTTATCTTTTTTTTTTTTTTCTTTTAAATCGGCAAACGGTCAAAATTGAGGAAAGCACACACGGATTAAAAACACCTGGTTTTCTGAGCAATCTTTCAAATGATTAGGACATGTAAACAAGCTTCCTCTGCGTTCCAGCGGTGTATCTGATCTGTGCATGTGTTAGCACCGGTAGCCTCCCTTTGACGAGAGACTGAAAGTACGCATCTTAGAAATAGTTTTCACACATACAAACTTCAGAACGTCTGAAGTCAGAATATAATAGGCCTTGCATAATTAACATGGCCACTGTGGTAGCAACGTTTACTCTGATTGGTGAGCCAAGTCCCATCAGGAAGTCTGATCTCAGATGTGTCCACGGAACCAGGATCATTAGGGAAATTGTTCTTCTTGCAAAGCATGTAAACGTTTTAAACAATCTATTATATTAAATCTGACTATCCACAATAATCGTATTATTGAGTGCATGTGACTGTGCTCATTGAATACATCACTGTGATTTCCTACCTTGTCCATCTCTATCCAAAACGGAACTAGTCCAGAACGGAACAAAGTAACACTACTAAAAAGGAGTGCCATTTAATGAACATTCACAAGCTTAGTGAAGTCTAGATCAGCTTAACCTTGAACTGCTCCTGTTTCACCACGACATGACCCTCCATCTAACTGAGTCTGCCTTCCAAATGGCACCCTATTCCCTACATAGTACACGACCTGTAGGGACCCATAGGGCTCTGGTTGAAAGTAGTACACTATGTAGAAGACAGAACCTCAGATATATAACAATAGTTAACTATCTGGCTCTTCAACCAGTGAACTAAGGAAAGTACATCAGTGTCACTGAGGAAAAATACAAGTTTCCCATAAACTGGTGCAGATTCTGGAGCTAGTACTTCATCTACCTTGTCTGCGTGTCAAACGGCACCCTATTCCCTTTATATACTGAGACTTTACCTCCAGGCTCGTGTCTTTTACCTCCAGGCTCGTGCCTTTTACCTCCAGGCTCGTGCCTTTTACCTCCAGGCTCGTGCCTTTTACCTCCAGGCTCGTGCCTTTTACCTCCAGGCTCGTGCCTTTTACCTCCAGGCTCGTGCCTTTTACCTCCAGGCTCGTGCCTTTTACCTCCAGGCTCGTGCCTTTTACCTCCAGGCTCGTGCCTTTTACCTCCAGGCTCGTGCCTTTTACCTCCAGGCTCGTGCCTTTTACCTCCAGGCTCGTGCCTTTTACCTCCAGGCTTGTGCCTTTTACCTCCAGGCTCGTGCCTTTTACCTCCAGGCTTGTGCATATGGAGAAGGTGGCATGTAAGGCCAGTGGAGTGTTTTACAGTTTGTGTGCCTGCCTGCCCCCTCTGCCCGCCCCTCTGCCTGCCCGCCCGCCACTAGTAAGTTAACTTCACCCATAAATCACTTATTGTATTATTCACTTCAGCCTTAAAATCATTGCTCATCACCCATTTAGTCTCTATAGGCCTGAGCACAGCCAGTAAACACATCACTACTCCTTCTGGACCAATACATATTACTCTTACTGTAGTTAAAGATGTCGGCCTACTTAATAAAACCAAAATGATGCATTCAACTGGAAGCCTGCAACATCTACAAATATAATCATGTTACTTTTGGTTAATAATAGCCTAGCATACAATCGTCAAAAATAAAGCAAAAAAAATAAGAATCGACCATGCTTTTTCAAAGACATACCAAATACACTGCACATGACCTCAATGGCAAAAACTGCTGCTTTTAACAAAAGGACAGAACGATTTACAGGAAAGGAGGTAGAGAGATGGACAAACGTAGATCACCGCTAGGACAAGTACACAGTTTACACTTTGGTCCACGAGCATGGGAAATAATCAAATCAAATATTGTCACATGTGCCAAATACAACAGGCGTAGGCTACACAATAACGAGGCTATATACAAGGAGTGCCGGTGCCGAGGCAATGTGCAGGAGTCCGAGGGAGTTGAGGTAATACGCACATGTAGGTAGGGGTACAAGTGACATGATCATACACATACTGTAAACCACATCTTAATGAGTTTATAATTATTTCCTTGTCATTAGAGTAGTAAAAAGCACTGCACTATAAAGGGAATAGGGAGCCGTTTGGGACACAGACATTGTCCTCTCGTTGTCCTCTGCATGTCTCTGTGTATAGTTGCAGACAAGCAGCACAGGCTTTGTTCCAGTACAATAACTTCATCATTACCAGAAAATACTTAATCATCTGAATACAAGTGAAGGGAGAGAAAGAGAAGAGATTTAGAGTTCAAGGAGAGTTTATGTGTCTACCAAACTCGTTTGGCCTTGTCCTGGTTATTCTGGTTTGCGTGTCTGTTAGTTGGGTTGTTTTTCTGCAGTGTATCTGTAAATAAGTCTGGTGAAACAATGCTGCCTGAATTCTACCTCAGAACTATCATCTGTCTATACTGTAGGGTCACTAGCTGCAGACAAATCTGCAGTGTTGTGATCAAGTCATTTAAAGAGAGACCGATTCAAGACCAGAGCAAATCGAGACCGAGTCTGTTGGGGGGGGGGGGGGGGGGTCAAGGGGTTCGAGACCGAGTCAAAATGTGAGTCCAATTCAAGACCGTGATTGTAATTTTGTCAAATCCCCACCATAATAAGAGTTCAAAATGTTCAGAACATATAGATTATTTTGAAATTCAAAAAACAGTGAAAAAAATTGCATGCTGAGGAAAAATAGAGCCACTCTAAAATGATTACTAACCCAATCATAGTGGGGAACAATTCTACTTCTTCAGAAAAGGGCTGAAGACTTATAAAATAATGATTAAAATAATATAATATATAATATATTATATATATTATAACACTACACATCTGATTCAAATCAAAGCCTTTTGATGAGTTGATCATTTGAATCAGCTGTGTAGTGTTAGGGCAAAAACAAAAATGTGCCCACTTTTGGGTCCCCAGGACCAGGATTGAGAACCAGTGGGCTAGACCATCAGGAGCTAGATAAAAAAGGCATCTGCCATTCAAAAGGCAGATTTCAGAAGTCCACAACAATGATTAAAACACATCAATTTGATTGGGTGGGCCAGTCATGGCCTGGCTCCCCACTGGGTGGGTCTCTGTCTACCCAGGCCCATCCATGTCTACGCCCCTGATGCAAATAGCCATGATGACAATTGCGCATCACAAATAGCCTAATAACCAACACCTCGGACTAAAATGTTTCAACTCCTGGTTTGCATGTACATTATTGTCTTAGTTAGCATTTACAGGTAGATGAATTGAAAAGTCTTTCCTACCTTACCGGCTACCGATGTCATTCTTCTGTGAGCTGCTCCATGCCAAAACCAGTTGAGAACTGCACACTAGGCCGGAACTAGGCTGTGTGCGTGGCGTGCATGTGAATATATTTCATGTGATTTGCGATTGTGTAGGCTACTTTGTGCATGATGTCTCTATTGTATTACATAATTGATCAATCGTATATCTCCACTACACTACTTTGATACGCAGCAATAGGGATTAAGTGAGTACACGCAATGCCCACTGGGAAAAAAGTGGGTACTTTGCGTTTTACAAGAAGTGCACTCTCCTACATTGGTGCGCTGTTATTACGGTTGCTGTCCTTACAGAATCACGAAACTGTCACACACTGAAGACCTATAGGTTCACCACTGTACTAACCTGTCACACACTGAAGACCTATAGGTTCACCACTGTACTAGCCTGTTACACTGAAGACCTATAGGTTCACCACTGCGCAAACAGTGGGTTAACTGCCATGTTCAGGGGCAGAACGACAGATTTTTTACCTTGTCAGCTCGGGATTCATTTTTGCAACCTTCCGGTTACTAGTCCAACGCTCTAATCACCTGTCTTACATTGCACTCCACGAGGAGCCTGCGTGGCAGGCTGACTACCTGTTACGCGAGGACAGCAAGAAGCCAAGGTAAGTTGCTAGCTAGCATTAAACTTATATTATAAAAAACAATCAATCTTAACATAATCACGAGTTAACTACACATGGTTGATGATATTACTAGTTTATTTAGAGTGTCCTGCTTTGCATATAATTGATGCGGTGCCTGTTAATTTCTCATCGAATCACAGCCTACTTCGCCAAACGGGTGATGAATTAACCTCGTTGGGCTAGGGGGCACTATTTTCACGTCCGGATGAAAAGTGTGCCCAAAATAAACTGCCTGTTACTCAGGCCCAGAAGCTAGGATATGCATACAATTGGTAGATTTGGATAGAAAACATAAAAATAATGTCTTTGAGTATAACAGAACTGATTTGGCAGGCAAAACCCCGAGGACAAACCATCCAAGATTGTTTTTCTTTTAGGTCACTATTTTTAATTCGTTTTCTAAGGGAAACCCTATTTATGAGGAACCTGGTTGCAGTTCCTATGGCTTCCACTAGAGGTCAACAGTCTTTAGAAATTGGTTGATGTTTTTCTTTTGAGAAATGAAGAAGTAGTCCTGTTCTTTCCATGTGTCACTCAGATGGACTCAAGACTTTTGATGCGCGTGACCTGGAACGCGCTTCACCTTGTTTTTATCCGGTATTGAACACAGTATATCTCAAATTTGATCAATAATTTACATTTTAGGGTACCTAAGGTTGGATAAGGAACGTTGTTTGAAATGTTGGGACCAAGTTTACAGTTGACTTATTAGATACTAATAATGTATTAGATACATTATTAGCTATGTTGGGCGAGTTGAAACCGGTGTATTTCTGAATCAAACGCGCCAAATAAATTGACATTTTTGGGACATAAAGGACATTATCGAACAAAAGGACCATTTGTGATGTTTCTGGGACATTTTAGAGTGCCAACAGAAGAAGATATTCAAAGGTAAGACATTAATTATATCGCTATTTCTGACTTTAGTCGACCACCTGCCTGGTTGAAATCTGATTTTCATGTGATTGTATGCGGGGCGCTGTCTTCAGATAATCACATGGTCTGCTTTTGCCGTAAAGCCTTTGTGAACTCTGACACAGCGGCTGGATTAAGAAGAAGTTAAGCTTTATTTTGATGTACAACACTTGTTTGTATGTTCTATGAATTTGTATTATGAGTATTTGGCACACTGCAATTTCACTGGATGTTGTCAAATCAATCCCGTTAACGGGATTAGAGCGGGAAGGGATCACTAGGGATCCATAAGAGGATAACAAGCGCATTCGCGAAAAAAGCACTGTCGTTGCACCAATGTGTACCTAACCATAAACATCAATGCCTTTCTTTAAAATCAATACACAAGTATATATTTTTAAACCTGCATATTTAGTTAATATTGCCTGCTAGCATGAATTTCTTATAACTAGGGAAATTGTGTGACTTCTCTTGCGTTCCGTGCAAGCAGTCAGGGTATATACAGCAGTTTGGGTCACCTGGCTCGTTGCGAACTGTGTGAAGTCCATTTATTCCTAACAAAAACCGTAATTAATTTGCCAAAATTGTACATAATTATGACTTAACATTGAAGGTTGTACAATGTAACAGCAATATTTAGACTTAGGGATGCCATTTGTTAGATAAAATACGGAACTGTTCCGTATTTCACTGAAAGAATAAACGTTTTGTTTTTCGAAATGATAGTTTCCGGATTCTACCATATTAAAAAGGCTCATATTTCTGTGTGTTATTATGTTATGATTAAGTCTATGATTTGATATTTGATAGAGCAGTCTGACAGTGATGGTAGGCAGCACTTTCGTGCATTTGACAGCAGCTCTTCGCTGTGCTTTATAACTTCAAGCCTATCAACTCCCAAGATTAGGCTGGTGTAACCGATGTGAAATGGCTAGCTAGTTAGCGGGGTGCGCGCTAACAGCGTTTCAAACGTCACTCGCTCTGAGACTTGGAGTAGTTGTTCCCCTTGCTCTGCAAGGGCCGCGGCTTTTGTGGAGCGATGGGTAACGATGCGTCGAGGGTGGCTATTGTCAATGTGTTCCTGGTTCGAGCCCAGGTGCGAGGAGAGGGACGGAAGCTATACTGTTACACTGGCAATACTAAAGTGCCTATAAGAACATCCAATAGTCAAAGGTATATGAAATACAAATGGTATAGAGAGCAATAGTCCTATAATTCCTATAATAACCTCAACCTAAAACTTCTTACCTGGGAATATTGAAGTCTCATGTTAAAAGGAACCACCAGCTTTCATATGTTCTCATGTTCTGAGCAAGGAACTTAAACGTTAGCTTTTTTACATGGCACATATTGCACTTTTACTTTCTTCTACAACACTTTGGTTTTGCATTATTTATAACCAAGTTGAACACGTTTCATTATTCATTTGAGGCTAAATTGATTTGATTGATGTATTCAATTAAGTTAAAATAAAAGTGTTTGTTCAATATTGTTGCAAATTGTCATTATTACAAATAAATAAAATAAAAAATAAAATAAAAATTAATAACTAAGCCGATTAATCGGTATCGTTTTTTTTTGGGGTCCTCCAATAATCGTTATCGGTGTTGAAAAATCATAATCGGTCGACCTCTAATCTGCGCAATAGCCCAAAATAGAGTATAGACCTACTACCTACTGACTGTAACCATGTTAATTGGCTGAAATCCTGAATTGGCAAAACAACACCCAGGACAAGCCGTGTGTAGCTGTCTAAGGTCACCACTGTCTGAGGTCACCACTGACACGAAGAATGTGAAAACATCTTGGTGATCTTACGAGATCAGCATTAACCCACACGCCTGATTATCTGAATAGAGCCAAACAGTAACGGTAGGGAGTCCGAATGTCACACGCACATACACGCACATGCTCAACTATTAGTGGAAAAGTCATTACGTTTTCTAATTTGACCTAAAAAGGCCAGAAACTGTACACTTTGTGTGATGAGGAAATTCACTCTGTGGCCCAAACCCTGGGAACTACTAGCTAGGCTAGTTCTCTTAAGTTCTACGTTTAATAGAACCTCTGACTTTATTGATAACAGATAAGCCTGTGCCCAGGTTACAAGCTTGCCTCTCTCCCCTCCCCCACATAAATCATAACTAGACTACCCCACCCCCCATCATCTCTGCTAAGGTAAAGTAGCCTAACCGCAACCTGGGACAACATATCTAAGCTGGGAAGAATGGATTCCCGTCAATGTCTGCCTTAATTCAATGTACCCTCCCCTTACACATTATGTGTTTAAGGTACTAGGCCTCCCTCACAGTAAAGACCATACATTACCCCCATTGGAAATGACTGAGTGACTTCCATCTGAAGGGAGATATTTCAAAAGGCTTGTAGTGTGTCAAGCCTAATTTATAAATACCCACAAGTGTGCAGCTCCCCGATTAGTTACTCAGTGCAACTACGCAGGATCGCCATTTTGCGTATCAGAACAAGACAAGAGCCTTTTAAAACATCCAGAACAGGGAACGGATGAAGGGTACTGGGGGTTACAATATAACCTCCATCTCTGTATCTAACATCCTGTCAGGAGAATCAGAGACTACATGGGGCATAGCAGATCAAAGCAGCTGCAGCTTCTACAGGCTACAAAAGCAGCTTCCTGCTGATTCTCATTAAAGTTACTACTGATATAGGCCTATTCCCTAAGGAGCACTTCCCTCTCTCTCTCACACACACACACACACACACACACACACACACACTTTTGTCAGACAATAACAAAACATCCATACATGCACAAACAATACCAAAATCACTGTATACCACTCCTACAGACAAGGTTTTCTCTTCGTCTTTCCTCAGCCGTATCAAGCAGACAACATGAGAAATGTTATAGGGCAAGTACAGGCAAGCCTGGATAAGCATCTACAGTACCTGGGGCTACAGAAATACACTATACACACACAGAAGTATGTGAAGACCCATTCAAATGAGTGGATTCAGCTATTTCAGCCACACCCGTTGCTGACAGGTGTATACAATCGAGCCCACAGCCATGCAATCTCCATAGACAAACATTGGTTGTAGAATGGCCTTACTTCGGGAAGAAAATGGTGTTTGACCAGATACAATGCTATTTGCAGTAAACAAATTGACAGCAGTCTTTCAGCATGCTTATAGGGAAGGATACTCAACAAGCACAGCACTTACACAAATGACTTGATGAATGGCTGAGAGAAATAGATGATAAAATGATTGTGAGGGCTGTCTTGTTAGATTTCAGTGCAGCTTTTGTAATTATCGTTCATAATCTGCTGCTGGAAAAACTTGTGTTATGGCTTTACACCCCCCTGCTATAATGTGGATAAAGAGTTACTTGTCTAACAGAACACAGAGGGTATTCTTTAATAGAAGTCTCTCAAACATAATTAGGAATTCCCCAGGGTAGCTGTTTAGGCACCTTACCAGTGTGTCTATGTATGCAGATGACTCAACACTATACACGTCAGTATTGTTTCAGCATTGTGAACAGAGTGCCCAATGGTGGTGGTGGGGTTATTGTATGGGCAGGCAGACCTAAGCTACGTACAATTGAACACAATAGCATTCTAAATCGATGACAATTTGAATGCACAGAGCCACTTCGAAGAGATGCATTGTCGTGCCATTCATCCTCCGCCATCACCTCATGTTTCAGTATGATAATGTATGGCCCCATGTCGCAAAGATCTGCACACAATTCGAGGAATCTGAAAATGTCCCAGTTCTACCATGGCCTGCACACTCACTAGACATGTCACCCATTGAGCATGTTTGGAATGCTCTGGATGAATGTGTACGACAGCATGGTCCAGTTCCCGCCAACATCCAGCAACTTCGCACAGCCATTGAAGAGTGGGACAACATTCCACAGGAAACAATCAACAGCCTGATCAACTCTATGCGACAGAGCTGCATGAGGCATATTTTAATTGACTGATTTCTTTATATGAACTGTAACTCAGTAAAATCTTAGAAATTGTTGCATGTTACGTTTATAATTTTTGTTCTGTGTACTAAAACATTTCTAGACTGTCTATGGGTAACAGCGTTGACGTGTTATGCTCGACACACTCATTTTTCCACCAGAAAATGGCCAAAAACAGTTGAACCAGCTTACCTGCTTTTACACTATAAGTTGACTATTACGTGTTCATGGGAAATTGTTGAATGTTGCGTTCATATTTTTGTTCAGTGTAATATAGAGGTTTGTGTCTATCACCATGATGATGATTTCTGTCTATTCACCATGATCAGCCACCTCCACACCAATTCTCTTGTGCTTGCATTGTTGGACCTTCTTTGGGACCCTTTCTGTTACCTGGCCCTCGTCCCTTGTGTAATGGGTTTGAACCCCAATCCACTAGACTGTACTTCCTCACCAACCCTTACCTTGATCTTCTCTCTGCAGCTGACCTGGTCTATGCATTTCTTATCTATTCAGAGTTCCAGACCTTCAGCACAACCGTCTTGCTAGAGCTGCCACAGTTACCCTATTACCGTGTAACCGACGGTTATAGATGAATATAAAATGTCAGAACCGTTTGGGGGGGGGGGTGCGAACAGCTTACTGAAGACGGGACAGCTGTGCTGTTGTATCCGTTTCTGCGGTAACATGGACTCTTGACAACATAATGAAACGTTGTTTCTCCTTGCTGGAACAAGCAGGGTGTTGTAGCAAACTATGCTTTGGTTGCCTAGCAAACACCCCCCACAATGCAGGAGTACCCTGGCCATTTGACTGGTAAACTAATGGGTACACTCGCAATGGCTGTCTGGCATTGTGATGCAATCATTTCAATGGTGATGAATTGCTTGCTATTTGGGGTTTTAGGTTTCTGTATAAGCACTGACTGTGGATGTAAAAAGGGATTCATAAATACATTTGATTTGAATGTTCATTCAAATGATGTTAACTAATGTGGCTCATGAAAAATGTATTTTTTGTAATGTCAGTTGAGTTGAATCAACAAATCACAGCACATATTGATGGGTACACGTCCTGCTTTTACTTCCTGCTTTGCTCCTATGGGTACACTCGCAATAGCCGCCAGTCCAGCCGTTATGTCATCATCGACTTGAATAGGGACGAGAAGGGGTGCTGAAGATGGCGGCGAGTGCAGACAAGATTTCAGCTTGCTCCGAGTAACCTTACATTTAAGTAAGTTTGAGAGGGATAAATGTAACGGAACTTGGCTTATAGTAAACACAATAGAGAACAACGCTTAGTTGACCTCTAATTTGATCTGAAACTTTGAGAAATGGAAGAAAAAAAATTGCAAAAGAGCAAAGGGAGGAGAAGGCAGTTGCTAGCTGACCACTCATACATTGGAGAAAAACCGCCACCTGACTCCTCGGGAGAAGAAATGGAGGATTCTGGACATTCGGTTGATTCTGAAAATCCAGTCAATAGTCCTGCACCCAAAAAGCGCGAGCTACAGGTCAACATAATCGATGCCGTCTCTGCAAAGATAAACGAAAGAGCCAATGGTCTGGAGAAAATGATACGCGAAAGCACATGAAAAAAAATTAATCATGCATACAAGAGTATCGAAGAGCTTAAACTTGCAAACACGGCTACTTCTGAGAAATGCACTGCACAGGAGAAGACCATCGCAGACATGCAAGAGCGCTTATTGGAAGCAGAGCGATACCGGAGCGATACCGGAGAAGGTGGGGCTACGGCTTTACTGTGTCCCCAAGGACCAGGATGAGAATGTGAAGCGCTTAGTAAGAGACATCTGTAACCGTGTGGCACCGGACTTCCCCGATGGATATGACTGTCGCTCATCGTATTGGGAAGAAACAAGATGCCATCGTCAGCCGCTCGATTATCATCCAGTTTGCTTTTCACACAGCGAGAGATGCAGTTTGGAAGAAAGCAAAGGAAAGCGCCACTGAAAGAATTTAGAGTTGGTGAGGAGTTGACTGCTGCGGACAAGGCAGCAAAGGCAAAGTTGTGGCCTCTTGTACAACAGGCCAGAAATCAAGGAAAGGGTGGATACTACTACAGGTGGATACTACTACAGGTGGATACTACAGGGGAATCAGAGCCTTTTTCGCAGATGGAAAATAAATACGACCGGGGTGATTTGTTCTGTCGGTAGGTTTACAAGGTAGCTCCTTCCCCACTGCAAACTGAGCGTTCTAGATTTGAATTATGGTGTTACTGTTTACAAGTTAAGACTTCTGTTAATACATATAGGAAGCAACTTTTTATAGAGGGTAGAGTTGAGATTGAATAGGATTTTTCTTTCTATTCTATAGATATGGACTTGAAGTTTAAGGGGTTATTACTCTTATACCTAAATCACACAAGGATCTCTTAAATATTGATAATTGGCGTCCAATCGCACTCCTAAATAACGACTACAAAATTATAGCCTTAATCTTTGCAAAAAGGTTCAAGTCTTGCTTGAATGATCTGATTGATGAATGTCAATCAGGGTTTATGAAAGGGCGCCATATATCTAATAATCTGAGGCTGGTGTTAGACTTGGTTGAGTATTGTGATCTATTTGATGACTTCCCTGTTATCCTATTTTTGGATTTTCAGAAATCATTTGATACAGTAAGTCACAATTTTATCTTTGATTGTCTTAAGCATTTGAAATGTTGTCGTTTTTTTTGGACGCTATTAGATCTCTGTATAATGGTGGCAATAGCTGTATCAAACTCTGTCATGGAACATCCTCAAGGTTTAACATTTACAAAGGAATACGACAAGGTTGTCCAATTTCACCTTTTTTATTTTTCTTAGTATCTCAAATTCTATGCTCATTAGTTCTTAAAAGTCCATTTGAAGTTATTACATTCCAGGCCAGAGAGATCAAGATATCCCAACTGGTGGATGACACCTCACTTTTTTTTTTTTAATTTGTCACAAGATTAGCATTGGATATCGTGAAGCAGTTCTCCAAAATCTCAGGTTTGGCATTAAATATTTCCAAATGTGAGATGTTTGTTTTTAAAGGAGCTGTCAATCCAGCAGATTGTGAAAAAGATACTGTAACCTACCTCGGTGTAAAGATCACCAAAAATCTTAAGGCTGTGAATGATCTTAATTTGAACCCTGTAACTGAATTAGTCCCCAAAAAATTATCCTCATGGTTAAGACGGGATTTAAGTCCTCAAGGAAGGGTGCTTTTATCCAAAGCTGAGGGGCTATCTATTGACATTCCCAAATCCACTTGCTGTATCTTAGATTGGCTTTTGTACAACTTCATATGGAAAAACAAGCCACATAAGATAAAAAGAGATATTATCACCAACAGGGTTTGTGATGGCGGTCTAAATGTCTTAGATTTCACTCTCTTCAACCAGATATCAAAGGTCAACTGGATTAAAAGGTACATAAAAAATCCTCATAGTTTCTGGAATATTATACCTCATTTTGTTTGTCAGAAGTTCGAAGGGCTTAATGTTTTACTACAATGTCTATATATTGTGGGTAAACTTCCTGTGAAACTAGCGGCGACTCACAAGCAGGCATTAACGTGCTGAGATTTGTTGTATAAACACAACTTTTCACCTCGTAAATGTTTTATATGGAACAACGGGTCGATATTACATAGAAACCAGATGTTATTTAACCATAAACGGTTCTCGAAAAACATTGTCCTTGTCAGCCAATTAGTTAATATTAGTGTGAATCTATTTACACGGAGAGACTTTATGGAAAGATACTACTTTGAGGTTTCAAGCAAGGAATATGACATGGTTATTAAAGCTATACCTAGTGGGATAAAAAATTTACTTTAGAATAATGCATATTTTGGAATATCTCCGATTGTAAGCGATATCCAGGTGAATGGCATTGGTCTACTAGATACGAAATTCAACAATTGTTTATTATGGGATATTTTCAACAGGAAGTCTATTCCCTCTGCAATATTTTGTTGGGCTTCATCGTTTGATGTAAACTGGCGCCGTGCTTGGCTCACTCCACACACATATTTATGGTGACCAATAAAGTAAAGGAGATCTTTAAGATTATCCATAGATTCTATCCGTGTAATAGCTTGATTTCTAAGTATATACCAGATGTTACCAGTGAATGCAGTTTTTGTGAACTAGAAACAGAATCTATTAAACACTTGTTCTGTCATTGTTTATATATTGAAGTGTTCTGTACTGATGTAAAACTATATCTTGGCCTCAAATTGCATACAACCATTGAAATTTCAACATATTATTTTACTACACCACAATTGAACGTGAGTATGTCATAAATCTCTTTATTTTATTAGGAACATTTTTCATACACAAATCTGAATTTTATGAAGATTAAGCCCCTTAATGTTTTTTTTAAATCTGATTTGGAAAACTATTTAGTCTTTAAAACGTATAAAAAACAAAATGTATTTGCTATACGTCTGTATTTGAATTGATATAATGTGAATTAGTTTGATTTTTTTCAAATTTCTTTGTGGAATCCCCTGGTTGTTATGTTTATGTTTTGTATGTTACGGTTAATAACGACTTTTAAAGACTTGAATGGGGACGCCTGTTCTACTCATTATATTTCTATGGCAGCACATGCAGTGAGGAACAGCTATTACAAAGACCACGGTCATTTGGCTGGTCAATTACTGTCGTCCAAAATTATATGATGTCACATCCCCGTCAGAGCCCTACGTCTTTCCTGTTGACCATTCTGACCCCATGACCCTCTCCTTGATCCTCCTCTAACCCCGTGACCTCTGACCCCTCCTCCAGCCCTGATTCCAGTCAGTGCTCTGGTGGTCTCTCTCCATCAGCCTGGCTAAAGTAATGATGACAAGTCTACAGCGTTTTTCATAGAATCTCAAAGCTTTTTTTAAAAGCTGCATCCTCCGAAGATGTAGAGGATCATGGTGGCGATGGAGTCTGCTGATGATCTTGTAGGAGGGCAAGTCTGGGAACCAGCCTGAGTCTTACAGCCTCTGGACTTCTCCTCTTCCACTCTGTGTAACACCCTCTTAGGGCGATGCCTCAGCAGCTCTGGGCGCCAGAAAGATCACCACACAAAGTTCAGAATAGTAGCCAGTCGTCCTCACTACAAGCCTCAGCACTGCTGTATCCCTCCACCTCCCATTCCTCTCATGCTTCAAGCCACTCCTCAAATTAGGTTCTCAAAAGAGCCATGTGAAACAAAGCAAAAAATGTGGTACTGTGTCCAGATTAAGTTTTCAAAACAAAAGCTAGCCAAGACAAAACATAGTGTTAACCTTTATTTATTTATCTGTTATTTTACCAGGTAAGTTGACTAAGAACACGTTCTCATTTGCAGCAACGACCTGGGGAATAGTTACAGGGGAGAGGAGGGGGATGAATGAGCCAATTGTAAACTGGGGATTATTAGGTGACCGTGATGGTTCGAGGGCCAGATTGGGAATTTAGCCAGGACAGCGGGGTTAACACCCCTACTCTTACGATAAGTGCCATGGGATCTTTAATGACCTCAGAGAGTCAGGACACCCGTTTAACGTCCCACCCGAAAGACGGCACCCTACACAGGGCAAGTTCCCCAATCACTGCCCTGGGGCATTGGGATATTTTGTATTCTTTTAGACCAGAGGAAAGAGTGCCCTCCTACTGGCCCTCCAACACCACTTCCAGAAGCATCTGGTCTCCCATCCAGGGACTGACCAGGACCAACCCTGCTTAGCTTCAGAAGCAAACCAGCAGCGGTATGCAGGATGGTATGCTGCTGGCAACCTACCAGTAAATCTTCAAATCTGTGACTTAAAAAACACCAGATATGCAAATAAAACTAAAATATTCTCAAAAACTAAAAATAGCTGCTAGTAGGGTGCCATGGCAACAATATAACTTATAGGTTGGCCCTGATACGGAGGCTGGTCCTGACAAGACCCCGACCGCATGCGCTCGCAAACGTACGTACAAATAGAGCCTTTACATAGTAATCAATAGGCATACAATTCAACTTCAGTAGCCACTAATCAGAACAGGGACAGCCAGTCTTACAACACCTCTGCACTGATGAACGACCTTACATTGACCACGTCCTCAACCCCTCTACTAGGGTCAATGGTGATGACAGGAAAGGGTGCGCAAAGCTGTCATGAAGGCAAAGGGTGGCTACTTTGAAGAATCTCAAATATATTTTGATTTGTTTAACACTTTTTCGGTTACTACATTTTTTGGTTACCACGTGTTATTTCATAGTTTGGTGTCTTCGGTATTATTCTACAATGTAGAAAATAGTAAAAATGTAAAATAAACGAGTAGGTGTATCTAAACTTCTGACTGGTACTGTATGTGTGTGTGTATCGAACAACGGTGATGACATTGGGAAGGGATCACTAAGCTTCTAGAACAGACTGTACAACAGATAGCCTCCTAGGTCAAATAAAATAGTATTTGTCACATTTCTCAGAATACAACAGGTGTGGACTTTACAGCCATGCAGCGTTTTAAAAGTAAGAAGGAAAACAATAGGGGTTGAGGTAATTCAAATTGGTTGCATACACATATTCATCCTATGTTATTATGTGTGTAGCAAAATGCTTGTGTTCCTAGCTCCAAAAGGTAGTATCTAACAATACACACACACACATAAAAAGTCTACAGTAATATGTACTATTGTAGGTAGGTAGGGATAAAAGTGACAAGGCAATCAGGATAGATAAACAGAGTAGCAGCAGCGTATGTGAAGACTGTTAAAGTGTGTGTGTGTCGTCAATATGCATGTGTGTGTTTTGTGTGTGAGCATATGTAGTGTGAGTGTTTGTTGGAGTGTCAATGTAATATGTGTGTGTGTGTTGGAGTGTCAGTGTAGTATGTGTGTGTGTGTTGGAGTGTCAATGTAATGTGTGTGTGTGTGTGTGTGTGTGTGTGTGTAGGTAGGTGAGCCAAGTTAGTGTAAATAGAGCCAGTGCAACAATGACAACAACAAAAAACAAAGGGAAATAGTACAGGTAGCCCTATGCTGATCTGTTCAGCCGTCTTATGGCTTGAGGTTAGGAGCTGTTCAGGATCCGCTTGGTCCCAGACCTGGCGCTCCGGTACTGCTTGCCGTGCAGTAGCAGAGAGAACAGTCTTTGACTGGGGTGGCTGGAGTCTTTGACAATGTTTTGGATGCCAAGCAGTTGCCATACCAAGCGGTGATGCAGCCAGTCAATATGCTCTCAATGGTGCAGCTGTAGAACTTTTGAGGTTGTGCCCATGCCAAATCTTTTCAACTTCCTGAGGGGGAAGAGGTGTTGTCAGAGCAAACATACTTTTTGCGCTTCTTGGAGCAGAGCAGAGCTGTTGTGAAGGAAGTTGTCAAGGAAGTGAGTTTTGCGTTTATACAGGACCTCCCGTCAACCAATCACGTCAATGCGGAGCTATACGGAGCCCTCCGCATTGTCACAACATTTGTGATGTGCAAAGCGATGCCTCTACATGCTTCCGCAAGCTCCGCAATTGCGTCACATACGAAGCCTCCAACCACATTTTTCGGATCAAGCATAAATTGGCTTTTAGTTATGTGGACACAGAGAACCTTGAAGCTCTGGACCCTCTCCACTACAGCCTCGTCAATGTGAATGGGGGAGTGCACGGGCCTCTGTTTCCTGTAGTCCACAATCAGCTACTTTGTACTGCTGACGTTGAGGGAGAGATTGTTGTCCTGGCACCACACTGCCAGGTCTCTGACCTCCCTAAGGTTATTTCTGTCCCGTAGTGTAGACAGGTTAACATTGACAAGGCCGGATTACCGGGACACCTACTCATAGTATGTGCTGACCAGCTGGCAAGTTTTTTTTACTGACATTTTCAACCTCTCCCTAACAATAGTCCCTCTGCCCAAGAACGCCCTGTAGCACTCACATCTGTCGCAATTAAATACTTTGAAAGTCTGGTCATGGCTCACAACACCATCAGCCCAGACCCACTCCAATTAGCGTACCGCCCCAACAAATGACACAATCTCTATTGCACTCCACACTGTCCATTTCCACCTGGACAAAGGAACACCTACGTAAGAATGCTGTCCATTTCCACCTGGACAAAGGAACACCTACGTAAGAATGCTGTCCATTTCCACCTGGACAAAGGAACACCTACGTAAGAATGCTGTCCATTTCCACCTGGACAAAGGAACACCTACGTAAGAATGCTGTCCATTTCCACCTGGACAAAGGAACACCTACGTAAGAATGCTGTTCATTTCCACCTGGACAAAGGAACACCTACATAAGAATGCTGTTCATTGACAAAATAGTGCTGAAGCTCATCACTACGCTAAGGACCCTGGGACTGAACCCCTCCCTCTGCAAATGGATGCGGACTTCCTGAGGAGCAGCCCCCAGGTGTTAAGGGTAGGCAACAACACCTCCGCCACGCTGACCCTCAACACCCCTCAGGGGTGTGTACTTAGTCCCCTCCTGTAATCAGTGTTCCCCCACAACTGTGTAGCCACCCTCCGCTCCAACACCAGTATCAAGCATCCCTACCATCCAAGACCTCTATATCAGGCAGTGTCAGAGGAAGGCCCGAGGTTTTGCCAGACTCCAGGCACCCAAGCCATAGTCTGTTCACTGTAGTTCCATCTGGCAAATGGTACCAGAGCATCAGCTGTTGGACCAACAGGCTCCGAGACAGCTTCTACCCCCAAGCCATAAGAGTGCTAAATAGCCAGACTGCTAAATAGTCAATTAAATGGTATTGGAAGTATCGGCACTGACTCAACTACGCACACACTAGACTATACAAAACATTAGGAACACCTGCTCTTTCCATGACATAGAATAACTAGGTGAATCAAGGTGAAAGCTATGATCCCTTATTGATGTCATCTTTTAAATCCACTTCCTTCAGTGTCAATGGAGGGGAGGAGACAGGTTAAAGAAGGATTTTTAAGCCTTGAGACAGTTGTGTGCGTGCCTAGGGCTGTGGCAGTTATGACATTTTGTCAGCCGGTTATTGTCATGTAAGACTGTCGGTCTCACAGTAACTAAATTAGCAAACACTGTTAGCATCTCCAGGCCTAGTCAGTTCACCCTGCCTTCATGTACATATCTACCTCAAATACCTTATTATTATCTATCCTGATGTCTAGTCAGTTTACCCTGCCTTCATGTACATATCTACCTCAAATACCTTATTATTATCTATCCTGATGTCTAGTCACTTTACCCTGCCTTCATGTACATATCTACCTCAAATACCTTATTATTATCTATCCTGATGTCTAGTCAGTTCACCCTGCCTTCATGTACATATCTACCTCAAATACCTTATTATTATCTATCCTGATGTCTAGTCACTTTACCCTGCCTTCATGTACATATCTACCTCAAATACCTTATTATTATCTATCCTGATGTCTAGTCACTTTACCCTGCCTTCATGTACATATCTACCTCAAATACCTTATTATTATCTATCCTGATGTCTAGTCAATTCTCCCTGCCTTCATGTACATATCTACCTCAAATACCTTATTATTATATATCCTGATGTCTAGTCAATTCTCCCTGCCTTCATGTACATATCTACCTCAAATACCTTATTATTATCTATCCTGATGTCTAGTCACTTCACCCTGCCTTCATGTACATATCTACCTCAAATACCTTATTATTATCTATCCTGATGTCTAGTCAGTTCACCCTGCCTTCATGTACATATCTACCTCAAATACCTTATTATTATCTATCCTGATGTCTAGTCAGTTCACCCTGCCTTCATGTACATATCTACCTCTAATACCTTATTATTATCTATCCTGATGCCTAGTCACTTCACCCTGCCTTCATGTACATATCTACCTCAAATACCTTATTATTATTATTATCATCATCTATCCTGATGTCTAGTCAATTCTCCCTGCCTTCATGTACATATCTACCTCTAATACCTTATTATTATCTATCCTGATGTCTAGTCAATTCTCCCTGCCTTCATGTACATATCTACCTCAAATACCTTATTATTATCTATCCTGATGTCTAGTCACTTCACCCTGCCTTCATGTACATATCTACCTCTAATACCTTATTATTATCTATCCTGATGTCTAGTCAGTTTACCCTGCCTTCATGTACATATCTACCTCTAATACCTTATTATTATCTATCCTGATGTCTAGTCAATTCTCCCTGCCTTCATGTACATATCTACCTCAAATACCTTATTATTATCTATCCTGATGTCTAGTCACTTCACCCTGCCTTCATGTACATATCTACCTCTAATACCTTATTATTATCTATCCTGATGTCTAGTCAGTTTACCCTGCCTTCATGTACATATCTACCTCAAATACCTTATTATTATTATTATCATCTATCCTGATGTCTAGTCAATTCTCCCTGCCTTCATGTACATATCTACCTCAAATACCTTATTATTATCTATCCTGATGTCTAGTCACTTTACCCTGCCTTCATGTACATACCTACCTTAAATACCTTAGTATTATCTATCCTGATGTCTAGTCAGTTCACCCTGCCTTCATGTACATATCTACCTCTAATACCTTATTATTATCTATCCTGATGTCTAGTCAGTTCACCCTGCCTTCATGTACATATCTACCTCAAATACCTTATTATTATCTATCCTGATGTCTAGTCAGTTCACCCTGCCTTCATGTACATATCTACCTCAAATACCTTATTATTATCTATCCTGATGTCTAGTCAGTTCACCCTGCCTTCATGTACATATCTACCTCAAATACCTTATTATCTATCCTGATGTCTAGTCACTTTATCCTGCCTTCATGTACATATCTACCTCAAATACCTTATTATTATCTATCCTGATGTCTAGTCAGTTCACCCTGCCTTCATGTACATATCTACCTCAAATACCTTATTATTATCTATCCTGATGTCTAGTCAGTTCACCCTGCCTTCATGTACATATCTACCTCTAATACCTTATTATTATCTATCCTGATGTCTAGTCAATTCTCCCTGCCTTCATGTACATATCTACCTCAAATACCTTATTATTATCTATCCTGATGTCTAGTCAATTCTCCCTGCCTTCATGTACATATCTACCTCAAATACCTTATTATTATCTATCCTGATGTCTAGTCAGTTCACCCTGCCTTCATGTACATATCTACCTCAAATACCTTATTATTATCTATCCTGATGTCTAGTCAGTTCACCCTGCCTTCATGTACATATCTACCTCTAATACCTTATTATTATCTATCCTGATGTCTAGTCAGTTCACCCTGCCTTCATGTAGGACCTCAAAGACCTTGTACATGTACTGGTACTCCCTGTGTAAAGCTCCACTATGTGTATTTTATTCCTCGTGTTACTATTATTATTTAATATTCTGCATCGTTGGGAAGGGATCGTAAGCAAGCATATTCTGCATCGTTGGGAAGGGATCGTAAGCAAGCATTGCAAAGCACCAGAAAGAAGGCTATTTTTCCCATTCGGGGTAGAGTTACATCCAGAAAGTTGGTGAAACAAAATAAAATCACACAGCAAATGAAGAAATGAATGCAACAGCTAGGCCTATAATTTATTTTCCCGAGCTTAGAAACATTTAGCCCATAAGTGTTTGACTGTTGAAAGGCATTAGCAGCGTGTCATGATGTGTAGGGATAACGCTAACCCCATGCCATGCGTCTCTGCCAGGCCCTTGTTCCTCTGAGCTTGCCACCGAGCAGAGCAGCCCTTGTTCCTCTGAGCCTGCCACCGAGTTAGAGCAGCCATGATGAAAGCACAGCACAGGCAGATAACAGCAACAAAGAAGTTTCACAGAGAGAGGGAAGGGTTTAAGGAGAATACTGTCATTAGCAACAATGATACGCTAGGCTAATCTTGTGCTCTGTTTGACAGGAATCTATACAAATAAGTAACACTGAAGCTCAAAACCCACACTGAGGGTGCATCCCAAATGCCACCCTATTCACTATACAGTACACTACTTTTGACCAGGGGACTCTGGTCCAAAGTAGTGCAATATATAGGGAATAGGGTGGCATTCGAGACTTGTATTGTACTGTACCAGCTGAGGCTGGCACAACTACTATATAACCGTGCAACCAATGATTATGGATGAACACCATAATGAAAATAAAAAATACTAAAAAATAATAAAATTGTGTGGAACGAACAGCCGGGCATTCGTGCAGTTTGAGTCTGTTTCTGTGGTAACATGGACTCTTAACAACGTGATGAAACATTGTTGCTACTTGCTGAAACTGAAAACTAGTATTCGGTTGCCTAGGCAACACCCCCCACAATGCAGCAGCAGCACACATAGAAACAGAATGAAATTGGAACCTCATATGTACACTAGCAATGGCTGCCTTGTATTGTGATGCAATCATTTCTATGGTAATGTAGAATGTTCATTCAAATGATGTTAGGTGATGTGGCTCGTGCAATGGAATTAACTTTTTGTAATGCCAGTTGAGTTGAATGAACAAATCATAGTGCATATTTGAGCATTTTTACCTCCTGCTTTGCTCCTATGGGTATACTCGCAATGGCCTCCAGTCCACCCATTATGACATTGTTGACTTGAATGGGGATGCCCATTCTATTCATTCCATTTATATGGCAGTCAAGAGCAGAGGAGAGGATATGCCTCCCCCCCCTGAACGGTTATTAGGGTCACATTGCCAGCCAATTAATATCATCCCAAATTCCATGACCATCACAGCCCTAGTACCAGCGTCTTGTTTTTGGAGACTAAGTCATGTTGTTGTGGGGTTTGACTCCAATTAACTTCAAATTGTCTGAACGTTAAATGGATCACTGGTTGTGGTGGAGGGTTGAACCTGATACTGCCATGTTGAAAACGTTTCCCTTGATACAGAGAGTAGTATCACTTGAATAAGGGAAGGGAAATCTCTGTTTCACTCTCCCATACTATCCTCTGCTGTACATTACATTAAGCCAACAGATACACAAACACAGGCAGCATCAGGAATTGTACGGGGAAGCAGGTAAGTGTGTGTGTGTGTCGAGGTACTCACTGCTTTTGTTGTATGTGACCTTGGCCAGGAGTTTGTGGGCCAGGAGGATGTCTCCACTCTTCACTGCCACCAGGAGGTCCTGCTCCTTACCCATGATCGACCAGTGAGCACACACGGCCCTTAAGAGGGCAGTAGTCTAAGCGGTCCTTGGCAATCGAGGGCTCAACTTCACACAGTCAGGTGCATGGTGAGTCCTTCAGCTCTTCAAAATCAGATACAATGATGATGAACGTATAGAGGAGCGTCACAAAACACCCAAACCAGCCAGACAGTCAGTCTGTGTCAATCAGATTGGAACGGACCAGACCATTGTTATTAACTGGGTGAGGCTAGGCACCAGCACCACCAGGTCGTTTGGTTTCCAGAGTGTGTTTGTGTGTGGGGCCAGGTTGTTGTCTGTCCTGGTCTAAATTAAAATGTAGTATTTCTGGAGTTGTCCTCAGGGCAGGGTGTGTCGCGTAGTCTACTTGTCCTCAGGGCAGGGTGTGTTTCAGGTTCTCCTCTGTGTCCGCCAACCTGGAACAGTAGAACCTGCCATTAGAAAACAGACATGCCTTCACGAGCTGGGATTTTACGACTATTCAATGAAAGCACTTGCAACCACATTCAATGAAACACCTTGCAAAGCTCAGTGTGGAGCCAACGCACTGCTAGGCTAGTACTAGTACATTCCAAGTATACAGCAATGTAAATGATAAACAAAAATGACTTTATCAAGGACGAAATCCCCTCTAAATATTATATTGGTATAAGTGTGTTATTACAGGTTGTAACTACAACCTAATTAAGGATGGTGTCATTCTAAAACCACTATTTCACTCAGGAAGCCCTTCCACCATGGTTACCTGAGGATCATTCCATGCCGGAATACATTTCCTTTACTCCTCCCACTTTCCCCTCAACTGTTTTTTTTTCTTCCCTTGGAGCTGTCCGGAACTCCAATTGCCAATTCTACTAAGGTAGTATGTAACATAGGGAATAGGGTGACATTAGGAACGCACAGCAGAAGGCAGAAGTGACTGCATCTTTTTCCCATTCCCTAAATGCTACATCAGAGGACAAAGCCATGCAGCACCACTAAGGGGATAAAAAATATCCAGGAGAAAGGTAAAAAATGTATATATATATATATATATATAATTTTTTAAATTATATAGTTCCAGTCATACATTTGGACACACCTACTCATTCCAGGGTTTTTGTTTTATTTTTTTTACTATTTTCTACATTGTAGAATACTAGTGAAGACATCAAAACTATGAAATAACACATATGGAATCATGTAGTAACCAAAAAAAAAATGTTTTTGTTTCAAAGTAGCCACACTTTGCCTTGACAGCTTTGCATACTCTTGGCATTCTCTCAACCAGCTTCATGAGGTAGTCACCTGGAATGCATTTCAATTAACAGGTGTGCCTTGTTAAATAATTTGTGTAATTTCTTTCCTTCTTAATGCCTTTGAGCGACAAGGTAGGGGTGGTATACAGAAGATAGCCCCATTTGGTAAAAGACCAAGTCCATATTATGGCAAGAACAGCTCAAATAAGCAAAGAGAAACAACAGTTCATCATTACTGTAAGACATGAAGGGCAGTCAATACGGAACATTTCAAGAACTTTGAAAGTTTCTTCAAGTGCAGTCGCAAAAACCATCAAGCGCTATGATGAAACTGGCTCTCATGAGGACCGCCACAGGAATGGAAGACCCAGAGTTACCTCTGCTGCAGAGGATAAGTTAATTTGAGTTACCAGCCTCAAATTGCAGCCCAAATAAATGCTTCAGAGTTCAAGTAACAGACATCTCAACAACAACTGTTCAGAGGAGACTGCATGAATCAGGCCTTCATGGTCAAATTGCAGCAAAGAAACCACTACTAAAGGACACCAATAAGAAGAGACTTGCTTGGGCCAAGAAACACGAGCAATGGACATTAGACCGGTGGAAAGCTGTCCTTTGGTCTGATGAGTTCAAATATGATGTTTTTGGTTCCAACCGCCGTGTCTCTGTGAGACGCAGACTAGGTGAACATATGATCTCCGCATGTGTGGTTCCGACAATGAAGCATGGAGGAGGAGGTGTGATGTTGTGGGGGTGCTTTGCTGGTGACACTGATTTATTTAGAATTCAAGGCACACTTAACCAGCATGGCTACCACAGCATTCTGCAGCGATACGCCATCGCATCTGGCTCGTGCGATGACCAACTATGAAATAACACATATGGAATGTATATAGCCTCCACATTGACTCTGTACTAGTACCCCCTGTATATAGCCTCCACATTGACTACGTACCGGTACCTCCTGTATATAGCCTCCACATTGCCTCTGTACCAGTACCCCCTGTATATAGCCTCCACATTGACTCTGTACTGGTACCCCCTGTATATAGCCTCCACATTGACTCTGTACCGGTACCCCCCTGTATATAGCCTCCACATTGACTCTGTACCAGTACCCCCTGTATATAGCCTCCACATTGACTCTGTACTAGTACCCCCTGTATATAGCCTCCACATTGACTACGTACCGGTACCTCCTGTATATAGCCTCCACATTGCCTCTGTACCAGTACCCCCTGTATATAGCCTCCACATTGACTCTGTACTGGTACCCTCTGTATATAGCCTCCAGATTGACTCTGTACCGGTACCCCCCTGTATATAGCCTCCACATTGACTCTGTACCGGTACCCCCCTGTATATAGCCTCCACATTGACTCTGTACCAGTACCCCCCTGTATATCGCCTCCACATTGACTCTGTACCGGTACCTTCTGTATATAGCCTCCACATTGACTCTGTACCAGTACCCCCTGTATATAGCCTCCACATTGACTCTGTACTGGTACCCTCTGTATATAGCCTCCACATTGACTCTGTACCCCCTGTATATAGCCTCCACATTGACTCTGTACCGGTACCTCCTGTATATAGCCTCCACATTGACTCTGTACCAGTACCCCCTGTATATAGCCTCCACATTGACTCTGTACCAGTACCCCCTGTATATAGCCTCCACATTGACTCTGTACCAGTACCCCCTGTATATAGCCTCCACATTGACTCTATAGTCTCCACATTGACTCTGTACCAGTACCCCCTGTATATAGCCTCCACATTGACTCTGTACCAGGACCCCCTGTATATAGCCTCCACATTGACTCTGTACCAGTACCCCCTGTATATAGCCTCCACATTGACTCTGTACCAGTACCAACTGTATATAGCCTCCACATTGACTCTATACCGATACCCCCTGTATATAGCCTCCACATTGACTCTGTACCAGTACCCCCTGTATATAGCCTCGCTTATTATTTTACTGTTGCTGTACAATTATTTGTTACTTTATTTTCAATTTTTTTACTTAACACTTATTTATTTATATTTTTTTTACTTCTTAAAGCACTGTTGGTTAAGGGCTTGTGAGTAAGCATTTCACTGTAAGGTTGTATACCTGTTGTATTTGGCATTTCACTGTAAGGTTGTATACCTGTTGTATTTGGCATTTCACTGTAAGGTTGTATACCTGTTGTATTTGGCATTTCACTGTAAGGTTGTATACCTGTTGTATTTGGCATTTCACTGTAAGGTTGTATACCTGTTGTATTTGGCATTTCACTGTAAGGTTGTATACCTGTTGTATTTGGCATTTCACTGTAAGGTTGTATACCTGTTGTATTTGGCATTTCACTGTAAGGTTGTATACCTGTTGTATTTGGCATTTCACTGTAAGGTTGTATACCTGTTGTATTTGGCATTTCACTGTAAGGTTGTATACCTGTTGTATTTGGCATTTCACTGTAAGGTTGTATACCTGTTGTATTTGGCATTTCACTGTAAGGTTGTATACCTGTTGTATTTGGCATTTCACTGTAAGGTTGTATACCTGTTGTATTTGGCATTTCACTGTAAGGTTGTATACCTGTTGTATTTGGCATTTCACTGTAAGGTTGTATACCGTTTGTATTTGGCATTTCACTGTAAGGTTGTATACCTGTTGTATTTGGCATTTCACTGTAAGGTTGTATACCGTTTGTATTTGGCATTTCACTGTAAGGTTGTATACCTGTTGTATTTGGCATTTCACTGTAAGGTTGTATACCTGTTGTATTTGGCATTTCACTGTAAGGTTGTATACCTGTTGTATTTGGCATTTCACTGTAAGGTTGTATACCTGTTGTATTTGGCATTTCACTGTAAGGTTGTATACCGTTTGTATTTGGCATTTCACTGTAAGGTTGTATACCTGTTGTATTTGGCATTTCACTGTAAGGTTGTATACCTGTTGTATTTGGCATTTCACTGTAAGGTTGTATACCGTTTGTATTTGGCATTTCACTGTAAGGTTGTATACCTGTTGTATTTGGCATTTCACTGTAAGGTTGTATACCGTTTGTATTTGGCATTTCACTGTAAGGTTGTATACCTGTTGTATTTGGCATTTCACTGTAAGGTTGTATACCGTTTGTATTTGGCATTTCACTGTAAGGTTGTATACCTGTTGTATTTGGCATTTCACTGTAAGGTTGTATACCTGTTGTATTTGGCATTTCACTGTAAGGTTGTATACCTGTTGTATTTGGCATTTCACTGTAAGGTTGTATACCTGTTGTATTTGGCATTTCACTGTAAGGTTGTATACCTGTTGTATTTGGCATTTCACTGTAAGGTTGTATACCTGTTGTATTTGGCATTTCACTGTAAGGTTGTATACCTGTTGTATTTGGCATTTCACTGTAAGGTTGTATACCTGTTGTATTTGGCATTTCACTGTAAGGTTGTATACCTGTTGTATTTGGCATTTCACTGTAAGGTTGTATACCTGTTGTATTTGGCATTTCACTGTAAGGTTGTATACCGTTTGTATTTGGCATTTCACTGTAAGGTTGTATACCTGTTGTATTTGGCATTTCACTGTAAGGTTGTATACCGTTTGTATTTGGCATTTCACTGTAAGGTTGTATACCTGTTGTATTTGGCATTTCACTGTAAGGTTGTATACCTGTTGTATTTGGCATTTCACTGTAAGGTTGTATACCGTTTGTATTTGGCATTTCACTGTAAGGTTGTATACCTGTTGTATTTGGCATTTCACTGTAAGGTTGTATACCTGTTGTATTTGGCATTTCACTGTAAGGTTGTATACCTGTTGTATTTGGCATTTCACTGTAAGGTTGTATACCTGTTGTATTTGGCATTTCACTGTAAGGTTGTATACCTGTTGTATTTGGCATTTCACTGTAAGGTTGTATACCTGTTGTATTTGGCATTTCACTGTAAGGTTGTATACCTGTTGTATTTGGCATTTCACTGTAAGGTTGTATACCTGTTGTATTTGGCATTTCACTGTAAGGTTGTATACCTGTTGTATTTGGCATTTCACTGTAAGGTTGTATACCTGTTGTATTTGACACGTGACAAATACGTTTTGATTTGTTTAACAACAAAAGAAAATCTGTCATGACAACTGAATGGGGTACTTTTTGTTTATCACCTGTGCTATAGACTTTTCCTTCACAAGGACAATAATATTTTCTTTCTATTTTACTCTATCCCATTCAATGACATTTTTTCCCCCCATTCTTCTGAAAGCTTGTGCTGGGACATAATGATGTCTGGCACAACAACGTGTTAGAAGGAGGAGCTGTTATTGGTGTCTGTCTGTCTACAGCAGGGCTTCTGTTTACCATCAGGTTGTGGGGCTAACTACATCTAGCCTATACAACACTGTGATAGGTTATTGTACACATCAGATCACATCAGCTTTGATGATAATATCATGCTATTTTAGGCTTTTTTAATATCATGTAAGGAAGCTGTCATGAAACCATGTTAACTCCATTCAGAAGTTAGGCTATATGAGCTCAGTACTTTTTAACTAGGCAAGTCAGTTAAGAACAAAGAATTCTTATTTACAATGACAGCCTACCCTGGCCAAACACTAACGACGCTGGGTCAATTGTGCGCTGCCCTCTGGGACTCCCAATCACGGCCGGTTGTGATACAGCCTGGAATCAAACCAGGGTCTGTATTGACGCCTCTAGCACCGAGATGTAGTGCCCGACCAGCTAGTTGTAGCTTAATGCCATTCATTTGTGCCATGATGAGCCACTAATTTAAAACTGGTCAGGCACCTTGCTTGCCAGCTAGCAAATGACTATTGATTGACACCAAGCCCAATACACACAGTTTCCCAAACTCGACACCCCCCCTGCACGTTTCGTTTTTTCTCCCTAGCACTACACAGCTGCTTCAAATCATCAAAGCTTGATGATGAGTTGGTCATTTGAATCAGCTGTGTAGTGCTAGGACAAAAAACAAAACGGGAGTTTATGAAACCCTGGTTTAGAGGGTGTCACAACGTCACATCATAGTTTAATCAGCAGCTGTCCATGAGGGAGGCACATGTAGAAACAGTTGTAACTAAACACAGTGCTGCTAGCTAGATTGCGTCCCTGTAGTTAGGGAAATAAACTGTCCTTAAAACAAACCTGCTTATAGCCAGCTATATAGGCTACTATTGACAAGCAGGTGTACCCATCTACCTTGAAACACAAACAGATCAGTGGCTTTCCAATCTCTCCTCCTGGCCCCCACGGACGTTTCACCCAATCAAGTGCTTTTTGATTTGTGGTCTTGCAAGACCACTCAATAATAAACGAACGAAGAGGGAAATACAAACTCACCAGAAAATGTTGACAGATGTTATCCGGTCATTGACCTTGGACTGGTGAAGGGTTGAAGCCAGGGTGTAGTGCTCAGCGAGTCAGGTGCTTGTAGACTCAATGGAATCTGCCTGTATGAAGAAGTTATGCTGCTACTGGCAACACATAATCCAGACAACGTTTAGATAAATTATTGAAAGTCAAACTGACATTATTCAGTTAAATCTTACCTTGCTTCCAGTAAATAAAATCCTGTCATCCTCGCCAGACAGACCATTCTTGAAGGATAAGTCGCCGGACTTGTCCCTGCGCTAGGAGGACATATCTTTCTCCAAATCCCTCTGCGACCTGGAGCAAAGCGCGCGGCTCCGCCTCCACACGCATCAAAACTCTGGAGAACTTCGTCGCGAATTAAAACACAGATCCAGGATCAGATGACCATGCTCCCATACTATTCTTAATCATTAGGGGAGTGAACAAATACCTGACTCTTTATCAGTAGTTAGGCTAAAGTTATAATTTATTGGAGATGTCCATAATAGACAAGACATGGTTTTAGGTCGGGTTTACCATGTAGAAATATTCAAAAGCCGCGCAATCCAAGTGGCATTAAATTGCTCTGATAGGATTTGGAAAGGAGTTTGTGTATGTGGTCGAGGAAACATAAATAAAACGGTCCACAGTTCGAAGTTGTTAGGTTTTAGTGACACCTGCTGGTAAAACGGGGTATCGTAAGTAACACACCCGTTGCACTCAAATCAAATGGACCGCTGCAGTGTGCTTTCAAAAGTACGACAATGAAAGACATGTATTTTGGTCTTGTTTAAACAATGAATCATGCATAGCTTCTCTTACAGAGCGAATAAACTATCAGAAATTAATTCAAGCATTTAAAAATGTTAACCATTCTTCGCAATTTTAACACAATCTTGCATCACTCAAAGAATGTTCTGTTTAGGTAGCAAACTCAAACATGAGTGGGAGTGAGTGTTACAATGCCTCCAATCTCCTTGGCTCATTGCACTCTTTCTGAACCACTCACAGTGCATTCAACACTGAAATTACTTGGAGTTTTGAGTCATCTGAGGATACATTGGTTTTTATCTGTAACATCTATGTACAATGAAAATGCAGCAATTAAAAATGTACAGTGAATGATAAAAGTCTGAGGATGATACTCCCTTTCCAATGTACAGTTTGATACATTTTTTAGTCATGGAACTTTTTTCATCTCCTTTATATAATCATGATTGACGAGAAATACAATTGGTGAGTGGTGTTTGTCGTAGTAGTAGTTTGAGTACTTGTAGTCCAAGGTGCTGAAGCCATATGCACCTGCTTGAGAGAAAAGACAAGAAGATCATTTCATATTGTAAACTGACACTTCATGAGAACCACACAATGCATCTTCAGTGAGTAGTTTTCACTGGGTACCGGGTGGACATGCCCCCACCCACATTCTGAAATATACTTTTTGTCCCCCCCCAGTTTAATCATTGGAATGTGATACAAAACAGGGCAACAGTGTGCCTTAGGACCATGCGGACGCATACAAACAGTCAGGTAGGCTGTTTTGGTCTGTTAATCTGACTGAAAAAAAATTGCATATATATATATATATATACACAGTGCCTTGCGAAAGTATTCGGCCCCCTTGAACTTTGCGACCTTTTGCCACATTTCAGGCTTCAAACATAAAGATATAAAACTGTATTTTTTTGTGAAGAATCAACAACAAGTGGGACACAATCATGAAGTGGAACGACATTTATTGGATATTTCAAACTTTTTTAACAACTCAAAAACTGAAAAATTGGGCGTGCAAAATGATTCAGCCCCCTTAAGTTAATACTTTGTAGCGCCACCTTTTGCTGCGATTACAGCTGTAAGTCGCTTGGGGTATGTCTCTATCAGTTTTGCACATCGAGAGACTGACATTTTTTCCCATTCCTCCTTGCAAAACAGCTTGAGCTCAGTGAGGTTGGATGGAGAGCATTTGTGAACAGCAGTTTTCAGTTCTTTCCACAGATTCTCGATTGGATTCAGGTCTGGACTTTGACTTGGCCATTCTAACACCTGGATATGTTTATTTTTGAACCATTCCATTGTAGATTTTGCTTTATGTTTTGGATCATTGTCTTGTTGGAAGACAAATCTCCGTCCCAGTCTCAGGTCTTTTGCAGACTCCATCAGGTTTTCCTCCAGAATGGTCCTGTATTTGGCTCCATCCATCTTCCCATCAATTTTAACCATCTTCCCTGTCCCTGCTGAAGAAAAGCAGGCCCAAACCATGATGCTGCCACCACCATGTTTGACAGTGGGGATGGTGTGTTCAGGGTGATGAGCTGTGTTGCTTTTATGCCAAACATAACATTTTGCATTGTTGCCAAAAAGTTCAACTTTGGTTTCATCTGACCAGAGCACCTTCTTCCACATGTTTGGTGTGTCTCCCAGGTGGCTTGTGGCAAACTTTAAACAACAATTTTTATGGATATCTTTAAGAAATGACTTTCTTCTTGCCACTCTTCCATAAAGGCCAGATTTGTGCAATATACGACTGATTGTTGTCCTATGGACAGAGTCTCCCACCTCAGCTGTAGATCTCTGCAGTTCATCCAGAGTGATCATGGCCCTCTTGGCTGCATCTCTGATCAGTCTTCTCCTTGTATGAGCTGAAAGTTTAGAGAGACGGCCAGGTCTTGGTAGATTTGGAGTGGTCTGATACTCCTTCCATTTCAATATTATCGCTTGCACAGTGCTCCTTGGGATGTTTAAAGCTTAGTTTTATATCTTTATGTTTGAAGCCTGAAATGTGGCAAAAGGTCGCAAAGTTCAAGGGGGCCGAATACTTTCGCAAGGCACTGTATATATACACTATAGTCAAAAGTATATACACCTACTCATTCAAGGGTATTTCTTGATTTTGACTATTTTCTATATTGTAAAATAATGGTGAAGACATCAAAACTATGAAATAACACACGTGGAATCATGTAGTAAACCAAAAAGTGTTCAGCAAATCAAAATATATTTTATATTTCACATTCTTCAAATAGCCACCCTTTGCCTAGATGACAGCTTTACACACTCTTGTCATTCTCTCAACCAGCTTTATGAGGTAGTCACCTGGAATGCATTTCAATTAACAGGTCTGCCTTCTTTAAAAATTAATTTGTGGAATTTCTTTCCTTCTTAATGCGTTTGATCATCAGTTGTGTTGTGACAAGGTAGGGGGGTATGCAGAGGATAGCCTTATTTCAAATCAAATCAAAGTTTATTTGTCACGTGCGCCAAATACAACAGATGTAGTAGACCTTACAGTGAAGTGCAAAACAGGTATTAGGTGAACAATGTGTAAGTAAAGAAATAAAACAACAGTAAAGCTACTATAAAAGTAGCAAGGCTACATACAGACATCGGCTAGTCAGGCTGATTGAGGTAGTATGTACATGTAGATATTGTTGAAGTGACTATGCATATATGATGAACAGAGAGAAGCAGTAGCGTGAAAGAGGGGTTGGCGGATGGTGGGTGGGACACAATGCAGATAGTCCGGTTAGCCAATGTGCCACTGGTTTGTCGGCCCAATTGAGGTAGTATGCACATGAATGTGTAGTTAAAGTGACAATGCATATGTAATAAACAGAGAGTAGCAGCAGTGTAAAAAGAGGGGTTGGAGGGAGGCACACAATGCAATGCTTTGCTGGTGACACTGTCTGGAATGTATTTAGAATTCAAGGCACACTTAACCAGCATGTCTACCACAGCATTCTGCAGTGATACACCATCGCATCTGGTTTGGGCTTAGTGGGATTATCATTTGTTTTTAAACAGGACAATGACCCAACACACCTCCAGGCTGTGTAATGTCTATTTAACCAAGAAGGAGAGTGATGGATTGCTGCATCAGATGACCTGGCCTCCACAATCACCCAACCTCAACCCAATTGAGATGGTTGAGGATGAGTTGGACCGCAGAGTGAAGGAAAAGTATTCAACAAGTGCTCAGCATATGTGGGAACTCCTTCAAGACTGTTGGAAAAGCATTCCAGGTGAAGCTGGTTAAGAGAATGCAGAGAGTGTGCAAAGCTGCCATCAAGGCAAAGGATGGCTAGTTGAAGAATCTCAAATACAAAATACGTTTTGATTTGTTTATTATTTCATAGTTTTAATGTCTTCACTGTTATTCTACAATGTAGAATATAGTAAAAATAAAGAAAAACCCTTAAATGAGTAGGTGTTCTAAAACTTTTGACCGGTAGTGTACACTGTATGGCTCTAGGGTTGTCTTCAGCCTCCAGGGCCTCAGAAACCTGTCAGGAGTTACCTCCGACACTACATTTGTGTCATGATGACCCTGGAGTCAAGTTAACCTTTGAAGGGCCCTCAAGAGTCGGTCCTACCTGCTCCAGATGTATCTGAGGAAGTCAGGGTGGAGAAAGTAGTAGCTGCTCTTATTAAAATGGCCACCATAATATGATCTCAGCCTGGAACAGAATCAGTAAACACGATACCCCATGAAATGTCAAGCGCTTTTAGAAATGCTCAGAAATCACATCAAAACAAATGCGTTGGTAATAATAGTTATTTTGTCCGTCCATTAAATGTCTCTGCTGATATTCTTCTGTTCTTCATCAGTGACTCTAGGAAGTTGCAGTACATTGAGCCTTCTGGGATCAGAACACACAGATAAAAAAGATGGACTGAGGATTCCATGTTAAAGGGTGAAGTGATTTTTGTTCTCTTATCAAACCTTTATCTAAACCATTATGTCCCATTGAGATAAATTATCTTTTGTGTAGCCGAGGGGGGTATCTTCATGTAAAAATCACTGGATGATTCAGAAGATTTACTGCTGTTGTCACTGTCTGTGTCCAGCGCTTGAGTTGGGCAGGAGCTCACCGAGCCGGAGTACCGACACCGCATTTTCTACTGCTTGAGCTCTTGTTCCTCATAGAATATTAGCTCAAAAGTATTGTGGTGCTCCTTGCACCTAAATATAAAACAGTACCGGCACCCAAAATAAGTACAGACTCCGATTTCAGTCCAAGTCAAGCACTGTGTGTCCCAAATGACACCCTGTCCCCTAAATATCCCCTATGGGCCCTGGTTAAAAGTAGTGGACTGTATAGGGAATAGGGTGCTGTTTGGTAGGTAGCCATTGTTACACACGTTGTTGTGGGGTAGCTGTCTGAAGCCTTGTTTCTTCAGACTGCCCAGTGATGATGGAGAAGGATGTGTGGACGTAGACGGATGTTCTGCTTCCAACATCGTGTTGAAAACCAGCAGTGACAGCCCCAGTCACCCTAAAGGACTATTGTTTAGTTTCCAACAGGTCTAAAGGTTTTTTTTTTTAGTTACCAACTGGTTCAGGGTCAGATTATTGTTTAGCTAATTGATGGGTATTGTCAGAACTGGGAGCTGAGAGCTGATCCTGAATCAGTTACAAGGGCCTAACCAGATTAAAACCATTTGACATTTACATCAGCTTTATGAGAAATGCCCCTCACAAGATCACAAAGTTCAACAATCCTACTCAAAGTACAATCTTTGTGTGAGCACACCTCACCTAAACACAGAGTCACATGCATCTATAATGTTCCCCATCCCAGAGCTGTTGAGTATTCCTCCATTGTCCACCACAGCACAGTAAATCCACACAGAAATACAGAGATGTATACATTATAAAACACAGAATAACATACAGTACGGGATATATTCACATAATAACATAATGTACCATATTTGCACACAGACAGAGAGACAGAGATACAGAGAGAGCGAGATTGTAGCCCATGAAACCAAAGGGGTTGTTGAAATGGGCCAGTCGGTTCCATTCACTAACACTACTTAGCTGGTTCCTGTCAATGAAAAGCTGCATGTCGGTAATAAAGGCCTACTGAAAATCTAGATCGCTGGAATTCCTGATGGACGACTCTGAACAGGTCTTTGAACACAGGGAGTGTAAATACACAAGGATTCAACCAAAATCTGAACGACACATGCTGTGTAAACAGCACACTGTATTTGCTTCGAGGTGCTAATGTAAGGAGATGACAATTAAATGCAAAAGAGGTTCCTGAAAGTATTACTGTTAAGCAATGAGTTATTGCATAATCTCTAAAGGTCTAAGCCGTTGTGGTGAAGGGGGAGGCAAGTTATTGAATTTGTCCTTTACAACTAAAGCCCAAAGAAATGTATTTAACAACACATTCAGAAATACCATAAAAGACAGTCAAACCTTTTTGCAGAAGGAATACGGTTTTGAAGTGTTTGTCCTATATCTAGGAGATATAAGAAAGCTCAGGACATATACAGTGGGGAAAAAAAGTATTTAGTCAGCCACCAATTGTGCAAGTTCTCCCACTTAAAAAGATGAGAGAGGCCTGTAATTTTCATCATAGGTACACTTCAACTATGACAGACAAAATGAGAAAAAAAATCCAGAAAATCACATTGTAGGATTTTTAATGAATTTATTTGCAAATGATGGTGGAAAATAAGTATTTGGTCACCTACAAACAAGCAATATTTCTGGCTCTCACAGACCTGTAACTTCTTCTTTAAGAGGCTCCTCTGTCCTCCACTCGTTACCTGTATTAATGGCACCTGTTTGAACTTGTTATAAAAGACACCTGTTCACAACCTCAAACAGTCACACTCCAAACTCCACTATGGCCAAGACCAAAGAGCTGTCAAAGGACACCAGAAACAAAATTGTAGACCTGCACCAAGCTGGGAAGACTGAATCTGCAATAGGTAAGCAGCTTGGTTTGAAGAAATCAACTGTGGGAGCAATTATTAGGAAATGGAAGACATACAAGACCACTGATAATCTCCCTCGATGAAGACTGATGAGGATCTTTAAAATGTATCCCATTAACTGTAACGTAACAAAATGCTGAAAAAGTCAAGGGGTCTGAATACTTTCCGAATGCACTGTGTATATATATATATATATATATATATTTTTTTTTTTACACATATACTGAACAAAAATATAAATGCAACATGTAAAGTGTTAGTCCCGTGTTTCATGAGCTGAAATAAAAGATCACAGAACATTTCTATATGCACAGAAAGCTTATTTCTCTCAAATATTGTGCACAAATTTGTTTACATCCCTGTTAGTGAGCCTTTCTCCTTTGCCGAGATAATCCATCCACCTGACAGGTGTGGCATATCAAGAAGCTGATTAAACAGCATGATCATCACATAGGTTCACCTTGTCCTATGGCAATAAAAAGCCACTTTAAAATGTGCAATTTTGTCACACAACCAATGCTACAGATGTCTCAAGGTTTGAGGGAGTGTGCCATTAGCATGCTGACTACAAATATGTCCACCAGATCTGTTGCCAGATAATTTAATGTTAATTTCTCTACCATAAGCAGTCTTCAACGTTGTTTTTGAGAATTTGGCAGTACGTCTAACTGGCCTCAAAACCGCAGACCATGTGTAACCATGCCAGGTCAGGACCTCCACATTTGGCTTCTTCACCTCCAGGATCGTCTGAGACAAGTCACCCAGACAGCTGATGAAACTGTGGGTTTATACAACTGAAGAATTTCTGCACAAACTGTCAGAAACTGTCCCAGGAAAGCTCAGCTCGTCATCCTCACCAGGGTCTTGACCTGACAGCAGTTCATCTTTGTAGCAGACTTCAGTAGGCAAATGCTCACCTTCGATGGCCACTGGCACACTGAAGAAGTGTTCTCTTCATGGATGAATCCTGGTTTCAACTGTTCTTGGCAGATGAAATACAGCGTGTATGGCGTTGTGTGAGCAAGTGGTTTGCTGATGTTAACGTTGTGAACAGAGCGCCCCATGGTGGCAGTGGGGTTATAGTATGGGCAGTCATAAGCTACGGACAATAAACACAATAGCATTTCATCAATGGATCAATTGAATGTACAGAGATACCGTGACGAGATCCTGCGGCCCATTGTCGCGCCATTCATCCGCCGCCATCACCTCATGTTTCAGCATGATAATGGCCCCATGTCGCAAGGATCTGTGCACAATTTTTGGAAAATGAAAATGTCCCAATTCTTCCATGGCATGTATACTCACCAGATATGCCAGCCATTGAGCCTGTGTGGGATG
Source organism: Oncorhynchus mykiss (assembly GCF_057628025.1). Taxonomy (NCBI): domain Eukaryota; kingdom Metazoa; phylum Chordata; class Actinopteri; order Salmoniformes; family Salmonidae; genus Oncorhynchus; species Oncorhynchus mykiss. The sequence continues at coordinate 40,728,812 of NC_143041.1, forward strand.
CTCTGGATGGACGTGTACGACAGCGTGTTCCAGTTCCCGCCAATATCCAGCAACTTCGCACAGCCATTGAAGAGGAGTGGGACAACATTCCACAGGAAACAATCAACAGCCTAATCAGCTCTATGCGAAGGAGATGTGTCACACTACATGAGGCAAATGGTGGTCACACCAGATACTGGTTTTCTGATCCACCATTTTTGTAAATGTGTCTGTGACCAGCAGATGCATATCTCTATTCCCAGGCATGTGAAATCAATACATTAGGGCTTAATGAATGCATTTCAACTGACTGATTTCCTTATATAAACTGTAACTCAGTAAAATCATAGACATTTGGGCATGTTGAGTTTATATTTTTGTTCATTGTATTTATCTCCTTATTTGTGAGGGGATAAAGGGGGTTACCCTTCCAACACCACTAGGTGAAATACAACACATTTGTTTGTATTTTTTCATTTACAAGTCTCTGCCATTATCAGTAAAAAGCTACACATACTGTTATAGTAAACTACAGTAAGAGCTTATCAGGTATAGCATCGTGTTAGCCTGGGGTTTATACAGAACACATCTTCAGTGTGGACTCTTTGCTATGAGGACTTACCAAATACTGATCCTCTTGTTGACACTCTCATTAAAGAGCACATAACCAGAGACAAGAGTGCAGACAAGACTAAAACTATCAGGAAAGCTTTCCAAGGGTACATTTCTCTGCTTCTCTGATGGATTTGAAAAGCTATGTGTTTTTCCAATGAAGTTACAGTTCTTGTTCTTGCTCCATGGCTGAGCCTGTGACCTCATTTAGAAACAGTTAACAGTGTAAGACAGCTACACTACAGTTTACACACCTTTCATTTGTATGTAAATCCCGTCAAGCAATTCTTCTGTTCCCAAGTTAAGAGTGTTTGGTTCCTATTTTCCATGTCTAGTGAAGTCATACCCCCCAAAAATATGTTTTATACTTACCTTACTTACATCATGTGTTTGAATAGGTTTATCCTTATCACATTCCCCTGTTCTGTTATGAAACCTGTTCATGGATGTCTCTCCTTTTTTTGCAGAACCACACACACACACACACACACACACACACAAACCTTTACCTCAATAAATATGACATCTGTTTTCTCTCTGACCA